>NW_022639709.1:54404-57076 GCF_010583005.1 Odontomachus brunneus
TTAGACATTTCTTTTCGCAGTGCACGCATGCAAGAATTGCCACATTTACTTTAAGTTTCTCGCTAGAGTCTAACGTCTACGAGCACAAGGATTAGCATGGACGACGTGCGATTCTCTCGAAGTACCCTTAAACACCAAGATTGCATCGCACGCAAATGAATTAACCGAGCTATACACTGTGATCACGGCGGGAGATACGCGAATGGCGTTACCCTCCGACGGCGAAAGCATACCGAAAGAATCGCCGACTAATCGCGAATTCGCTTCATTTTCGTTGTTTGATGTAAACCTGCCTGAACGTAACTTGCCCGGTTGGCGCGCAAAATCCCAGCTGACGAGACGGTGGTTCCATTCCTACTTCTTCTCTCCCACCCGCAGGGGGAGCCTTCCTTTTTTAGCGCGCGCTCCCCGTAGACGCTATTAATTAAATCCGCTCCAGTCAGGGCGTCGCGCTATGGCGCTCGCGATTATAATTTAAATGAAATCTCAGAAGCAACCGGAAAGAAACACCGGGAGAGAAAAGTCAGTCTCCGCCAGCATCGGGGGCGACGACGGCCGCGAGAGTCCAGGTAAGTTTCCCGCTTTCGAAACGGACGAGCGGTTATATACATTATACATATTTCAAGAGGAAAATCGAAAAGAAAACGAAGATCCCGCGGAGAGGATGGTTGCGGAGGAACTTTCCGCATCGGGGTAAATCCAGAGACGGTGAGAGCAACTCTTCCCCACCCCGTCCGGTGAGATCTCGCGCATAATCCCGCCTATGCGGAAGGAAAACGTCTAATCGAATCTGGCAGCGGGGGAATTACGCGGCGCATAGTAGGGAAAATGGTGAGTGGCGGGATATTCGAGGGATCGAAGCGCGCGCTCCTTCGACTTGTAACGCGATTAACGATCTCGCCGCGATGAATCCAGCAGAACGGGCGGGACTGTCGCCAGTGACCGAGGCATTTATCGCCCGAGTTTCCTTATTTCTCGTCGCCTCGATCCGGGCGATAGGCGAATCGCCGCCGGCGAGGAGAGCTCAAAAAAGAAGGGGAAAAATGATGAAAATATTTCCACTGGGATGATCGATCGCCGACAGTGGAGATTGAAGATCGAGGACGCGCGACGAGGAATATACGCTACCGTCGTTGCCTTCGAACCAGCCATCTGTCCCCAATTTTCCCTTTTTATTTTTCGTTACATATAAAATATCGCGGCAGCGCGCTCGGCCGTACCGTACATTATTATGCACGCACTCGAGAACCACTCAACGGATTCGAGTAACGAGTGAGGCAGTTGCCGGGAAACAATGGCGCGACGTAAACGGAGAGGAAAGATCGCGAGAGCACTTGAGCCTGGACGAGCAATAATTACTGTCGCTTTGCTTTCGTTGCGCTAGTAAAATGGAGAATTTTTGCGTGGCTCGACAAATTGTCGAGGCTTCGGCGGCTGCTCGAGAGGATTTTCAACGTCTTACCGTGCCTCCGCCCTTCTTCCGCCCTCTCTGCCTCATCCGAATATCAAGCCCTCCTTTTCTCTTCTCTTCACTGCGCTTTGTAAATTCGATGAGGATTCGTTAGTATCGTTTCGAGCGAAAACAACGTAAAGCTTCTGACGATCAAGCCCTTCGAGAAAGGAGAAAAAGAACGCATCGTGCATCTGGCTCGTTGAAGACCCGGGGAAAACTTACGTCTACGCCATTTATTTCGTAACTCGAGTAGGCGCGTGCCTCGCACGTGTGATGGCTTCTTATAGCCGACCAGGATAACTCAGATAATTTTACCATCACTTTTTAGGAGAGATCGTAAGAAGGGCTAACTTTTGTATTCAGCTCGTTTTTCTCTCCTGGAGTCATACTATGAGGTATAGAAAAGATATTCATGAAAATTGCTTTCAATGAAAAGCAGGGAATGTCGGGCTTAGATGACTTTAGGAATATGTTGCTTTTTTTTAATATTCATCTGGAGAAAAATAGTGGATACCAAATCGCGAAATCATCCTTTTAAAACATAAATACTTTTCCCTCTGAGTTTCACTAAAACCAGAATATTACTGTTGAAAAATTTAAAAAAATTGTTTTAAAGTAGCAAAGCAAATTTCCGAGCCTCTCGAAATTTTGTATAATATCTTCCATCGCGAGTGGATAAAGTTAAGCGTCATGTTACTAGCTAGAATGAAGTTTCTTGCAAGTATACTACATGCTGTTTCGGATAATAAATGCAATTTTTATTCATAAAATGATTGAAATCGAGCATATGGGCGGGTGAGGTAAAGTTGGCCCATAATTAAATGCAGGAGAGCCATGGAAACCTCTCGCGGTGATTCTGGAACTACTAAGCAGGATACATACTTTATGTGTAGTCTTCTTACTCATTACTGGGCAACTGACCTCGTGGTATCAGGGCAAGGTGACCACGTTACATATTTGTATTCTGGTTATTACAACACAAAAGATGCGTTTAACGGAATCATAACAAACATTGACACGCAGAAGAAGACTGCCTCTATCACATTTGCACAGTCAGTCACAATTAGTTTTCTGAAAAATTGCAACTTGGAAATTCTAAAATATGGAACATTTAGCCTCGGTCTCCCTTAACTGCTATCTATATACACGTCTCTCCTTCCCTCTCCCTCTCTCTCCCCCCTCTCTCTCTCTCTCTCTCTCTCTCTCTCTCTCTCTCTCT
>NW_022639709.1:58458-63388 GCF_010583005.1 Odontomachus brunneus
TCTCTCTCTCTCTCTCTCTCTCTCTCTCTCTCTCTCTCTCTCTCTCTCTCTCGCTCTCTCTCTCGATACGAAGAGAAACCAATCTTAGATCAATAAAGTTAACTACGGGCATGAAAAGACTGTGTGCGACTGTTAAATATGCATGTGCACTTTTCATACAAGGCAAGATGGATAGGTAAGTACTGCGAGAAGAAGGAGAATCAATTTTGCACGTTAAGAAGAGAACGACTCAACGCGATGCCTGCGTGTCGCGAATACCAACAGGTGAAAGTCGCGTGTAAAAAATCCTACAGCTCGACGTGCATCGCGTGATATATAAAAGCGAGCAATATATCAAAGCGCAGTCACCCTCTCTCGCCTGGCTTCGAAGAGTCGCTCCCTCCCGATTCCAGAGGTTCCGTCGTACGTATGGGAAAGAGAGAGAGAAAGAGAGAAAGAGAGAAGGAGAGTGCACCGAGACGAGAGTGGTTTTAAAGTAGACGTGGCGCTACGCGTAATATCGATTCGCGAAGGATGAGAGATGGGGAAGGTGGGGGACGGCGGAAGAGGGATATCGCGCGCAGGAAGAGACGAGCGTGCGAGTCGTGCGAGGAGCAGTGGAGGCTCCTTTATCTCTCGGCGAGGCACGTACCACCACAGGGGTACCGTCGCGAGATCCTCCGGGGTGTGACAATCCCGAGGAAAGTAGGCAAAAAGGGATAGCGGTCGCGACACACAACGGAGGGGTAGGAGAGAAGGTAAGGGACACGAGGGGCAGCGGAACACAGGAAGGAATACGGGGCAGGGGAGTACGTATCTGCATATAACCTGGTTTCTCACTCACGTGCTCTCAAGCACTCGGCCAGGTAGCGATAGATGGAGCGGACTCCCTCGGGAAGTGGCCCGCTCCCGTCGCTGGGTTCGCTGGATAGCCTTGTAGAAGACCGACCACTCCGCAGGGACCGGACTAGTGCTTCTCAAACACTGGCCGTGTCGGGCAGCCGGCCGGTCCATCCTTCATTATCTGGTTCCTCGTTCGTGCTCGCCGCCACCCCGCCGTCGAGCGACGAGGGAGAGAGGGAGAATCCCACGACGAGCAAGAGTCCACGTGCCGCGCAAACGTAAACGCGACGAGAGCACGAAGTCTGTCTAGGGCGAATATACACAATAAAGACGCGACGCGAGACGCCGAGAGATCGATCCTTAACTACGGAGAAGAGCCGGGGAGACCGTCGCGAGCGAGGCGTTCTCTCGACTGTTCCTTCGCGCTGTTCCTTCCCGCTGCGATTTTTGATTTGCTTGTAAATCTCTCGATCGAGGGGAACAATCCCCGTAGGAGGACTTTGTCGCGCCAAGTCCACTATCTCTTTGGTGCTCCGACCGGTGATTTTAAAATTCAAAGGCTAGTCCGAGCCCTAAATGCCTTCTCTTCGCGACACCTGGAAAAGGCCAGATCTATCCCGGAGGATTATTCCGCGTGAAAGTGTCGGACGATCGAGGATACCGGCATTGAGGCCCCGTAGGGATCATGACAGATGCGGAGCGTGGCGGAGAAGCCAAGGGAATGCGGGCAGGTGGCGAGTGGCGGCAAAACATCCTTCGCAGGTCGCATATATTAAGTGCGATCAAACATGCATGCCTCACTTTGGAAGCGACGGCAGATACTAATATAGGACCCGACAATATTATGCATCGCGACTATTCAATTTGGCGACGACAGTGATATTATCATACGGGCCCTCATTCTGGTCGCTCTTCTGTCGATAAAAGTGTCTCTTTTATCAATAAATATATCAATAAATATTATAAGCCTTCTGTGTGCCTCTGTGAGGATATTTAAAGACACTCTTATCGACAAGGGAGAGTTCGGAATAAGTCTCTCGTAAATGAATTATTCAACACAATTTTCAAGAGGGAACACAGCCGGTATTTATAATTTACTTATTAAATGGAAAATTTTCCGACGGTGGATGGATTTACGCTTCACCGTTCACACATGCAGTTTGTTATAATCGATCGTGTGCTTTTAGACCTTTGCATGAAACATGGAAATGCGTATACTCTTAGACTCCTACATGAAACATGGAGATGCGAGAAGATTTCTCTTTTTCTTTTTTTCGTTACTTCTTTCCCTCCAAACGTCCCGGAAACATTCGGCCATTACACTTTTCACGAGAACGAATGCATAAGTTAGTGCTTGTGCGTTTTTAAAAATTAAATGCATCGATTAAAGCGTTAAAGCGAGGCGAACAATGGAGGACGGGGTCGAGAGATTTCCCGAGATGAAACATGAATAATCTATTTTTTTCGAAACTATAAAATAGTTGCAGTTATGCATATGTAGGTAGGTTGTTGAATGGAACACCTTTTATTCACAAAGGCACCCTCTACGCGCGTCGATACCGCATTTCAACAAAATCTCGTCTACTTTATCCGATCGGCTAGCAGGCAGGCGGGCAGGCAGGCAGGCAAGCGCGTTGCTACGTCGTTCTCGTTGCGTCGTTAGCATTTCAATGAATATGTTATATTCATCGGTCAAATATGTCATCGACGTGATCGCTTGCAGCTCGTGTGCATCGCGCCCAGCGGCTAATAAGTCACGGGTTAATAGACAAAGTTTCGTTTCGCCTCGTAAAATCGTGACCAGGCTTGGACTTTATTGGTAGAAAAGGTAGAAGAGAAAGGGGTGCACAAGCGGGAGAGCGAGATGAGAAAGCGAGCGGGAGTGAGAAGGAAAAGAGAGAGAGAAAGAGAGAGAGAGAGAGAGAGAGAGAGAGAGAGAGAAAGAGGGAGAGATTCATACAACGCAAGAGAGAGAGAGAGAAAGAGAGAGGGGGAGAGAGAGAGAGAGAGAGAGAGAGAGAGAGAGAGAGAGAGACCCAGAGATATGGAGAAGGGCGGAAAGGGGACGAAAGGAAAGAGTAAGCGATATCGATATGCACGGGGAATATCGGACGCGAGAGCCAGCCTAGCAATATCGAGATGAGTTATTGTTCCCCGAGTACAATGCACTCAAATACTGAATGAAGCCGGAAAATTGATACAAAAAATCCGTACGGCTCTAGAGAAGGCCCTATCAATTCTTGATATCACCTTCGCGAAAACGAAGCGAATATTTCCCACTTGAAGATTGCGTCTCTCGCGGTTAGCCACCGCGGAATAAGGAGTATTTACGCGCATTCCGCGCGCAAATGAACGACCAAATTTCCTGGTAGAAATATATGTAGTTGATGTAGACATAGCTTAGTTATTGCGTCTAGTGTTAATACATTCTCATTAGTGGTGGAAATATTGAACAAAAACTATATTCAGTGGTTGAAACAATTTACTGTAAAACATGTGTACCGATTTTTTTCAAACATCAGTAATGCCAACTCATTATTATAACGTCTATCGTGAATAAATATAAAACATATGTATTTATATCATTTAGAAAAGAGCTTAAAATTGCATGAACGATGGACGAACGTGAAAGAAAAACGTAGAGCAAAGAAAGGGGGAAACTGGAGGAAATAAGCCATTTGGCAATATTAAGCCCTGTGACAGAGATGAAAACTAAAAAGTTAGGAATGAAAGCGAGCAAAAGACAAACAGGATATATGCTAATAATGCAGAATTTCGTTGAGATGAGAGCACATCAAGCTAATTCTGATACTAATGGTACAAATGAAAACCGCCACCACAGCTCAGACTCGGAACTTTTGATAAAATAGTACAAAATAGTACAAATACAAGAATGGATAAAAGGACGTATGTTGTTTGATGGTTGTGAATAATGTCACGTAAAAGATAAAAAATATGAAAATATATATTACGTGCCAGAACAATTTCAATTAGAACTCATGCACAAAAAATAAAGCATACTACTAAGCCAAATCTGCTCATGTTGCCCATTGCGTACAGCAGACTTAATTACTAAACAATCGAATAGTTTCGTGTCTATTTTTATTCTGTTTCCGTTGAGATTTTTTGTGCATGTTTCGTGCGCAGTAACTATAGGAAAAGCGTTACATTTCGATGGAAATCCCAAGCAGTTTCATCTTTTAGCTACCAGAATTGTCTCTGGTTTTGTAACTAACATAATTGTCCAGCGTGCATTCATCAAGAATATTGTTCAACAGGATTGTCCGCCAAAAATATCGTCGATCTTCAATAAATAATGACATTTTATAATTGTCCAAATATGAACATTTTTGCTTGACTACCGCGCATCGCGACATAATTGTTTGCATTTCGGGGCAGAGCAAACATCACGGTCGTTGCGTACGCACAACCATAAATCGAGCTTAAACGAAAAACACCGTGTAAACGCGTGGTACATGCCAATCTGAGGAACGCCGACGCGCATTACCAAAATAACGGAAAAGCGAGAACTCGATTTTCGCCGTTGCCGTGCAAATTTTGCAGCCATCGTGGTCGTTGCCGGTATTTAGTAGCCGAAGTCGAGATGTCACATTTAAACGAGCGCCCCGTCAATAAAAAAGCGCGAAAAATATGATTGTTTTACTTTTACTCTCTGCTGACGCCGAGCGGAAAATTCGCGGAGCGACGCGACATAGACGGAGACGCGCTTCGCCAAGCACGAATTTCGAGCGCGTTACCAATTCCGGAGAACATTTACCGTCAAGTGTAATGCCAACTTTTTCCGATAAATCTTCTGAATTGGACCTCCGAACGCGTTAATGTAATTAGTCCAAACCGTCTCGTTAATGCATCACGAATTTTCGAGCTGTCGGGCTATTAATAACACTTTTGTTAATAATTCAATTCTATTTACATCCATCTCGAATTTGCTTAATAATTTCCCACCTTCCTCCTTCTCTTCCTTCTTCTTTTCTCTTCTTTTTTTTTTTTACGATTATCAACGAAGTCTGAAGGTTCATTAGTCGCTCCCGCCGCGTTACTTCCTTTCACCCGAGGGCAGCGTGAAATTATTCCCCCCCCCCCCCCC
>NW_022639709.1:63507-74256 GCF_010583005.1 Odontomachus brunneus
GGATTATCGCCGGCGCATCGTCAGAAGGAAACTTCCGAGATTCTCTTTGTCTTAACAATTATTAGCATTATCCCGACTCGCGGAAACATTTGCAGCTTTTTACTCGGCCGGTGCTATCGGTGCTCTTTATGAATACCTTTGTTCGTCGGCACAGAGTCGGATCCACACTAAATCAGGGTACTCTGTACGGGAAACGTCCAAACGTCAAAGCATCTCCAGTCCATTATCAGGCGAGTGTTCCATCAAAACGGGGTCTAAATTAAGGGAATCCCGCCCCATTTCGCGTTTCGCGATCGATAGAGGGGAGCGGGGAGAGGGGTAGGGTGGCGAACCCTAGAGAGGCAGGGGGACGGGAGGGAGAAAGGGAAAGGACGGCGGAACGGAGAGCTGCCATAGTGCCGGCAACCGCAGGAAAACGCGACGACAAAGGGAAATGGACGTGGGAAGAATCAGGGGGGTTCGAAATCGACGAAGCGTGCCTTCCGCCCTATCCTACCGTGTCTCCGCGCTTCGCCTCGTCTCGTCTCGCCCCGTCCCGTCTCGTTTCTTCCCCCCTCGTCGATCCACCTCGCGTCTCACCCCTTGCTTTTTCGCCGACTGCCGCCAGATAGACGAGAAAATCGGTCGGCGTGTATTGCCCGTCGTAAATCCGTCGCGACGTCGTGCCGGCTACCACCGCGCGACGTATCAAACGCCGATCGTCCTCTAAGCGACGGCTCCTCGAAATAATCTCGCGGATAAGTCGCGCAATTTTCGTCACCCTGCATTCACGATCGATCTCTTGGCACGCGACGCGCGCAAAACGTGCGGCAATCGTGCGATTCTCACGAAGGAGAGACGCATCGATCATTGAAAATCCACAACGAATCTGCGACGATCTGCTTGAACTTCTTCTTGATTCTGTTACATTTTTCCATTTTCCACTTGAATCTCCCGTGTTTTGCGATTATATATTATGTGGCTCTACTCGCACGGTTGTATAAAACCAAAGACAACTCTGATAACTAAAAGATGAAACTGCTTGGGATTTCCATCGAAATGTAACGCTTTTCCTATAGTTACTGCGCACGAAACATGCACAAAAAATCTCAACGGAAACAGAGTGGAAAATAGACACGAAACTATTCGATTGTTTAGTAATTAAGTCTGCTGTGCGTATAACATGGGCAGATTTGACTTAGTAGTATGCTTTATTTTTTGTGCATGAGTTCTAATTGAAATTGTTCTGGCGCGTTATATATATATTTTCATGTTTTTTATCTTTTACGTGACATTATTCATAACCATCAAACAACATATGTCCTTTTATCCATTCTTGCATTTCTACTATTTTATCAAAAGTTTCGAGTCTGAACTGTGGTGGCGGTTTTCATTTGTATCATTAATATCAGAATAGCTTGATGTGCTCTCATCCCAACGAAATTCTACATTATTAGCATATATCCCATTTGTCTTTTGCTCGCTTTCATTCCTAATTTTTTAGTTTTCATCTCTGTCACCGGACTCTGGCTTAATATTGCCAAATGGCTTATTTCCTATAATTTCTCCCTTTCTTTGCTCTACGCTTTTTTTTCACGTTCGTCCATCGTTCATGTAATTTTAAGCTCTTTTCTAAATGATATAAATACATGTTTTATATTTTATAAAACATCGTATTACGGGGAATTTTCTTCCCGCGAAAAGTAAAATATATAATGATAATAATATATGATAATCGTACGATTTTCTCAAAAGAGGGAGCGTCGATTTAATCTCGCGACGTTACGTTATGTTCCGCCGTAACGGCGCGTCGAAGCAAAACCGAGAAAATTCGCGGGTAAAGAGGACAGTCTATATCAGCTCGGGGGAAAAATTTCGAGCGACATTTAACGAGAAAGGATTTAGTAGCCAGGGGTCTCTCGTTACACGGTTGAAAAGAATCCGCGATCGTCATCACCTAAACCCGAGAGCGCAAAGTAACCGGACGCTTTTGCAGGTACTTCTCTCTCCGTTTTTCTTCTTTTTTTTTCCCCTTGTCAAGCAGTCTCACCTATACGTATTATGCGAGCGAAGTGCTGGAAAGTCAGAGAGCTTAAATACCCGTCGTGCGCGTATCCGCGACAGAGCGGGGATCCGACATTCGAGGTTTTCTTTCATGCTCGTTAAGAGATCCTACGCGGATAGCCTTTTAGTCTAATTCGTCGTATAAAATCCCAATTAAACGCCCGGAGGACGGGAATTCCGCGTCCCGCCGCCGAAGCGAACCCTTGGATCGGAGCGGCCAATAGGCGGGCGATCCACGTCCTCGTAATTCTCCGCGGCAAGCATTTTCGTACAGAGACCTTTATTGGCGGCGAAAGATTTGTAACGGAATAGACCTACTGCGAATGCTATCGAAATGCGCGAGCGCACTCTCGCGAATTCTCATATCCGAGGATATGTCCGTGTGTCCTTTGATCTTGGACAAAAGAAGCGCATAAACCTTCGGCGATGTAAGACAGTGTCTGGAAAATTGCCGTCGGTATGAAGAAATATGTAGTGACGTAGAGAGCTTAGAAACATTTCAATTTCTAATTCATTTTTATGACCCCCGTAAATTCTTACACCTAGAACAGCTCGACGAGATTGCGGCCGCTGTAATTTTTTGTCGCACCGAGAATTCGGCGTCCTCGAAATATCGCGACAATTGAGCGCTTTAAGGACCCCCTCCTCCCCCTCTCTGATCCTTCGCCGAGGAACTCTCTTGATTAATGATGATAAAAGCGAAAAAACACATGCCGTTTTCAGATAAAGAGATATTTGTACGAAAGAACGCTTCAGACCACTTGAACATACTTGTGAAGTGCTCTGAAAACTATCTTTTCGCTTGGCAGTTAATAAATGGCCGTGAAATTAACATGCAACCTTCCTCTCCAGCTTACCTCTTCCCACGATTTTGTCACGTTAATTTTACGGCTATTTAGTGGCTATCGAGAGAAAATGACACTTTTTGACAGAATTTTACGAGCATACTCAAGTGATCTGAAGTGCCCTTTGATTGAAATAACTTTTTATTTAAAAATGGCACGCTAGAATTCTCAGTGTGTCATTTCTCGCCTTTGACATCGCGATCCAACACAACAAATATCTATCAAGAACCTTGAGACTCCTGATTCCCCATCACCGAACTCTCGTTGATTGACACGAGAAACGAGAAAACGCGTGCTACATTCAAATAAAACTATACTTACACATGAGAAAAGCAATTTCGTTAATGTAACTTCAAATTTTCTGTTATTTGGGGTCTAGATAAGTAACTCGGTTGTAGGAACAGGAAGATTCCTGTAGGAGATTTCTACTCCAAACCAATTGCTCACAGTGATCTCAACCGAGTTTTAATGCAGCTGAGCGTTCGGACGAATGTTTTTGATCGCAGTAACGGAGATATTATATCTCGTCAGCGAATTTTTCGTCTGACCCCCGTTCACTTGCACGAATTCAGTTTTCTGTGTAAAGAGAAAACATCTCAGATCGCTTGAGCACAAACTTGCAAAAAATTGCCCGGGAACTATTCTGTTCCCTTGACAGTCAATAAATAGCCGTGAAATTAATAGTGACTTGCAATTTTCTTCTTTAATCCTCCCTTTTTCATAATTTTATCGTTAATTTTACGGCTGTTCGTCAACTGTCAAGGTGAGGTGATAGTTTTCGGAGTAAGCACGCTCAAGCAATCTAAAGTGTTCTTTCGTTCAGATGTCTTTTTATTTGAAAATAACACGCGAGAATTTTCAGCGTGTCAATTCTCACTTTCGATCCAACATAGCCACGGGAATATCCAGGAACCTTCACATTAAATACTCACGGTAATTCGTGAGCATACATATCGCCTCTCACATTTCAGTCTCCGTTCAAGTCGGCAAAATGTCAAGTCGCTGAACGCAACGAGAAAGATTCAAGAACACTCACGCGTTGACAGCGACTCGTTTCTTTATCGGGACGCTCCATTAAGCATCCTCGACTGCTTCTACTTTTGCACATTTTTTAAAGCTCGTTTACCCCCTATTGTTTCGTCGCAGCTTTTGTCATCCCGTTTCCGCTTCTGAGCCTTAGCTCCTCTAACAATTGCGATTGGTGAATCAAAACTATTACAGCGCGCGATCGTTGAACAAAATTGTAAATACGATACATATAGGTCTATTCGTTTTCACAGAGCTTCTGCAACAAGTTACAGTGAAACAAGTATACTTTCTTTCATTCTAACCTATTGCATTAGTGTGCACTAGTTCAGAAGTTCTCTGGAAACGAACAAACTTTATAAGTCGTAACGTGTTGATAATCATCTCATGCAACAAATGCTAAAACAATTGCATCACGCAATCAATTATGCAACAAATAGCAACGAATATCATGATAAATTGTCCAATTGCTTCGGAATAAACTGAAAACAACTCGCTAAACTTTGGGAACAGCAAGACAATAATATCTCGCCTCTAATAGAAAGAGCTTGACGTGCGTTTCGAGTCGAATTCCCGAAAGCGTGTCGTCAGTTACATTCGTGTCTCTTCTCCAATTTCGCTCGTTGCAGCCCACGAGACTGCAAGTTCTTCTTTTCTTTTTTTTTCTTCGCTTTTTCTTTCACTCTAACGAAAAGCCAGCCACGTAATACTCAATTTCGGGTCGCTTCCGGGCGCAGTATATTCCGGGTCTTGCCCGGCATTATTTTCGATAGCGTAGCCTAAGAGAGAGAACTCTGGCTTATCCGGCCGAGCTGCATTTACGGACCCACTGCATTCCGGACCACCTACCTACCAACCTCGTCTCGTCGGAGCGTGGCCGGGTTTTCTCCGCATTTAGCACCGAATTATTACGCCCTCCGAGCGTTCTCCATTCTCGCCGTTTCACCCCTTCTCGCGTAATCTGTCGCACCGACAAGCGGAACCTCGTGAAGCGATGCGGAGAGCTTGCGGGACAAGCGGAATGAGGGGAGTTGGAGGAACGGGCGAAACTGCTTTCTGGCTAGATGTCTGGCGTTTTTGACAAGTCCGTAATTCTCGCGCGCGCACTCTGCCATTATTTTCTACGTGGCACGTCGTCGCCCTTTTCACGTGCGATCGAGCACGAGTCGCATGGCCGAGTCAACGCGTTGATTCAACACGGTCGAGAGCGCGTGGTCTCGCTCGTGACAATTTCAATAAAATCCTGAACTGCTCGTCGTAAAACCATATTGGGTCGGAGATAGCGCAGGAGGCGAGTTTATGTACGGCAGCGCTCGTCTGCACGGAGAAAAGACAGTTTGGGAGCTTCTTTTTAGGAACAAATTGCATTGTCACAATGATGATATCTTTATCTTTCCTGCGCTCCCTCCTTTCTTCCGGATCATTCTCAAGCTCGCCATTTCGAAGGCGCGAGATTTGCGCGTGCGCTATATCGAGTAATTATCGGTTTCCGATTTTTATGAAATTATGAAACGAGCGCGCTTAAAGTCGCGCGTAAAATTCGATGCGCGAGTGTCGGGGGAGTGTCAAGGCGAAGAGCTTCACCAACTGTCGAAAGACGCATAGGTCACGCGGGCATCTGGACTCTTTCATTACATCGGCGTTCTCGTAAGTTACTACGACCCGCCACTGGTCGTCGAGTGTTTGCCCTGCACTCGAACCGACCCGGCCGCCCTTTGTATTTGAATATTGCTGTCTCTGTTCAGGATCACCGAGGCCATTTATACGATTTTGCCGGACTCAGGCCTACCCGACGAAGGCATCCACTGATCCAGCCAAGTGATCGCCATGAACACGACCGGATATTGCATGGCTGAGCTAAAAGGCCCGCGATGAGGAAAAGTCTCGATTGCTCGAGGAGGGAACAGAAGAAGAGCTGGAACAAGAGGAGAGTGAAGAGGAACTGAAGAGAAGAAAGAGAAAGCGCGAATTCGTCTTTAAGTAATCGTCGGCCCTTCCGAAGATATTCGTCGAGGTAAGGACGAGACGAGACTACGAGGTAAGGTGCGAACGACGGCGGAGAACCGAGGCATGCCGGGGACTCGATTAAATGATTAAACGAGCCCCGAGGCGCCATATTAAACTTGCCGTTCCTCGCCGTTATTCTCGCCGTTCCTCTCCTCGAGAGTCATCTCGCCCTCGAAGACGACAGTCTGCCTCTCCCCTGGCGCGGCTTCCTCTCTCCACCATTTTTCTCTTCGCTCCTCTTGCCTTTCTTGCGTCCCCTAACAATGTCATTGTCCATTGTCGCGGCACAATCAAGGAAGAACAAAAACAGATTTCGATTATGCCGATTGCGAGGAATTCTGATGAACCGGTTTTCTTTTCGCAGGCGGGAAAGGGCTAGGGGCGTGGACGTCTCTCATAAATCTCTGGAAAGCGCTATATCGCACTGTCTGCGCGATAGTACGCCCGTAGAGAGAATACTCCTGATTCTTAAGGTACGCCGTTCGGGCGGTTTTAAACGAGGAAAGTAATATGAATATGGTGAATGTAAAATAAGGGAAAGGGACGTCGCATAGTGATTTGAGCCAAAAAAGACATGTAATAAAAGACATTGTTTAGTAATTAGAGTATTGAAGTATTTTATCGCTTATTGTTACATAAATAAGAGTTTAAACTGCGAAGAAAATTGATTTAATCATTAGATGGCGCGCGCACCGAAAATTACTCGATATAAATATATTTAGGAATAGTTTGATGTCATAACGCGTCCACTGTGTATGTATTGTGTGTGTGTATGTGTTCGCGCCATCTAACAGTCACTAGTCGAGACACTAATATTCTTGTAAATTCTTGCATGCCGAATGCACTCAGAATCTCGAACTAATAATAAACTTCTACAATAGAGTAAACAGTAAGGAAAATTGTTATTACCTGAAAAGTTGCACGTTGCCGCAATCAAATTTTTGGCTATTTTCCTTACGTTTTATTTAATACATTCATGATAATTATAATCTTTTGCATGAATTCTTTCATTTCGTAGGAAAAATTAAATTAGAAGATTCTCCAAATTGTAAGCAATTTCAGTAGAGATGAAATTTAAATGCATTTAACAACCATAGATATATTTGAGTTTGCATGTCACTCTCTAAATTCCTTGGAGCAAAATTTTCATGCAGAAGGTAAAGTGATCGCCGATTTGATAGTCGAATTTGGATGATTTTGTCATTTACACAGAGTGAATTCTCCACTCAGAATTATCGAGCGAATATTATCGAAATGGAAAAGTGAACCTGATATAGTCCATCGTCAGAGGAACATATTTACTCTAACCGATTAAGACATACGCTCTTATGGAGTTAGAATGCACTCTAAGCTTGAGTGAAGCATGTTCTCTTGCAATCTCGAGTGGTAGTATCTCTACTAGCGTTTCAAGTAAAAATACTGCCACTTTTCGCTCGTTTCGAATGAGATTCCACTTCAAGATATTTAGAGAATATGCTTATAAATATACATAAACATACATAAATACATAACCGGGTTATTTACTTTCAGCAATCAAAAATATTTCTGAATTTTTATATTGGATATTTAATGTCTAATAAAAATTTTTAATATACTATGCTTTCTGGAAAAGAGTATGTGGCTGAATTCACAGCTTATTAGTGGAAGATAAAATAAATATTTCAAGGATTTATAACATATAGAAAGAGAAAATGTCGAAAATCTTATCTCTTCTTTTTACGCGTTTTTCGCTTTTCAAATCGCTGCGCGTCGCCACGAGATGTGTCTCGCGCGCGCGCGACGGAAAAACTACAGATTCACCCTCGCCAATACTCTTTATAATGAGTTGAAACAACATTTTACATCCTGAACGGCTTTAAAGAAACATCAGCGCAGATTTTTCGGGGTAATTACACGAACGGCGTGACAGCGATACAACAGTATACAACAACCAGCGGCAAAATGCATGCGATGTATTTTCAGTCCGGGTCCCGATTAGATCATTTAGATCGTTTTAACGCCAACAGAAGAAGCGGATCGGCTTTTTGCGGGGGTTCGGATATAGCCGTTGAAGCGCCGCGGCCGGGGCGCATTTGCATATAAACGAGAACTTCGCCAGCATGGTAACGCTGAAACGCGCCATTTTTATTATTATACCAATTAGGTCGTCGCACGTTGCGCGTACTACAAATTTCTACCGGTTATTTCTTTCTTTTTTTTTTCGCTCCACTTCCTCTCGCACTCCCTCGTTCCTGAACGCGGCGGCTCGCCGGTAGCTCGCCGTCTTTGTTTGCGAGATCACCTGCAGAAGATCACCTTGGTGATCTCGCGTCGAATTTCGTACCCGCCTACCCATCCTTTTTCAGCGTTGCCCATCGATGCCGGGCTTTTCGCAGGCAGCCACGCGATTAAATGGTCGACGCAACGTTTCTTCTTTCTTTTTTTCTTTCTTTTTTTTTCTACTATCGAGCGAGTCGTCTCTCATACAGCGGGATTGAAAGACGCCCTCTCCCCGCCTCATCTCCCTTTCTCCCGCCGCTCTCCCTCTTTCTCCCACTCTCGCCCGACACGCGGTTATCCGTATTTTATGGAATGGCTCTCTTCGACGGCTCGCGTTTCCCCTCGCTTTCATAAATCATTTACGTCGGGAAGGCAACTCGCTTGACGTTCGATTGCAATTTCCGCGTTGCGTCCCGTTAAAAGAGAGCTCGATTCGCCTTTTCGTTAGAGGCGGCGGAGCGATTAGCCGAGCGATAATACCGCCGGCTCGTTGCTCAACGTTGTTACACGCACGTCGGCGTGACGTCACGCCGAAACACATTGCTCACGATGAATCTCGAAGAGGGAGGAAGAGAAGGAGGAGGAGGAGGACCTCTCCTCGATCGGGTAACACTTCGTTTCAGATGCATTCGCTCGCGCGGCCGCTCCCGTCGAGCGCTTGACGAGCGCCGAGGCCCTCGAGATTTTTCCGATTGCTGTTTGAAACGTTTCCAGTTTTCAATATCAAATCGATCCTGGCCGACGTAATTGCCAATCTCCGTTGCAGTTAGCGGAAGACGGGACGCGTCCTGCTCCGGGAGGCTCGTCGATACGGGGGAAGCCGATCGAAGATGCGCCGCCGTGCCACCGACATTCAACAGCGCCCAGGCCCTTCCGGCTCGGTGACGTTTGACAGCTCGTTAGCTCGTTTCCCCGACGAGGGAAATCGCGGTCAGGACTGTTCATTGTTCCCGTCAGACCCCGGCGAGCGTGCGATTTTCCGCGCGCGCATTTCGAGGGCCGGTCCTTCTCTCTTTTTCTGCCTCTCCGTCTCCCTCCCGCCCTTGCGTCTCTCCCGTCCTCTCGCTACCATCATCTGGCAGTATAAAAACGAGTCCTCCTCTCACTCTCCTTCCCCTCTCCCCCCTCTCCCTCACCCCTCCTTTTGTGGCCGGGCTGTCTGGCGGATCGCCAGGATTAATTATGGTACCCGGATGGCCCGTTCGCGAACCATCGTGCTCCGCTCCTGGGCTTTCAATTTACATCCTCGCGTATCGACGCCCTCGAGGATTCTTCTTCGTGCTCTTAGGCTCGTGGGACCGCGTGGCACGAGTGGTGCGCGAACTTTTGCCGGGAATTTATCGCGCGGGAAGATGCAGCCGAAAAAAATATTATGCGAATTCGATCGAATTCCGCGGTCGATTTGTTGCGATCGTGTACGCTGAGAGAAAAGGATGGTCGATCTAACTAAGATCATAGTTACTTCCGGCCCCAAAAATATTTCTTGGCTGTTCTAACACGAGAATGGCTGTAGTAATATGCGTATAGGGATATCATCACTAATACAACATTGTATAGCAGAGAATTTAATAAAAAAAAGCTTTCCTCGATCATAATTTATAGTAATTATTTCTTTAATGTGATTGTAGTTACAAATACATCAATCATTTTTTGCTCAATATAACAGACATTTGACAGACAGTATTATTGGAAAAGTGATCGAGGGAGTAATCGGTCGACGGACATCTGTAACCACTCGCGAAGTTTTTTAGATAATAACTGAGGGATAACTGTAAAAAACCAATTTGGTCGAATGTAAAAAGCAACAAAAATAGACGCGGCAATAACGCTTAGATTTCATCCGTTCTTAAATAATTTGATTATGTTACTTCTGGCAATCTAATAAACTCCTAGATTCGCAGATTCTTTCGCAATGACATCGTCTTATTACTGAGCAAGTTCAAATCTCACTTATCACCTCACATGCTGATGCGAATAGAGACGGGGCTGCATTGGTAACAGCGTATAATTCCGTATTCTGGCTATTTTTATCGTACGACATAGCGTGTCTCCACATCTGCTCCACATAACTTACGCCAGACGAGAAGTAATGGCGTTACATTCTCAAACATATATGAAAACCGCGTCTATGTCGAGCTATTTGTCGAATTATCTTTGCATGCGCCATCGTGACTCCTTCCGATTGTGTCAACATACTTCATCGTGAATATTATATCAGTGCGCGATTCCGCGCTGAGAAAGATCTCTCGGTTGCTAGAAAAAAGCACGTTTGCTGTTTGACGATCGTTAAGGAACCAGATCGAGCCGTTATCAATGGAAATCATTCCTCATCATTTGTTACTTTAACAAACATAGATTGCCTGAGAGACAAATCACGCTTGTCCTTGATCGTTTATTTAGGTTAGATTAGCTATGCCTCCGTTCCAGAAATGTTGCTCGGAACAGCAAATTGAAAGTGGCAGATCAGCTTTGTCCTCACTACGGAGTCATTTGCTGTTCCGTATCAACAGACCATTCGTTGCGGTATATTGTTAAAAATTAGCAAAATTCTCCCCCCCCCCCCCCCCCC
>NW_022639709.1:74266-74914 GCF_010583005.1 Odontomachus brunneus
AGGTATCTTTGGTGAACTGGCATCATGAACGACCGACCGGTCTTCGCGCACCTGTTCAATACGACATTGCGAGGAGATTCGAGACACGACATGCAAATCACTGTTACACGCATCACGGCTAAACCATGAGGCGCGTGACGCGTTTATGGTTCATCCATAATCGAATTCAATTTACGTATGTGAGCGAACGATTATGTACATGTTTAACGGTGTATCGATCATGTTTTATGCAGGTGTGCGTTAATATTGCAGGCGATCTTGCTCCCAACGGGTGCGAGTAAACGCGCGTTAACAAACTGCCCAGCCGCGGTCCGTTACGCACATTCAATTTTCCGTCGCGAGGAAAGATTGTTTTCTCTCTTTCGCGGAGGTAGGAAGAAAGGCGGTCGCGATTCCGTCGAAATCGAGAAATCACGCGAGCGGCGACGGTGAAGAGAGCATAGGTATTCCGATAGCTGCCCGAAAGAAACGGCAGGTGTCCTTCAGAGGCAGCTGCAATCACGACGACCACCATCTGCTGCGGTAATGCACGCCCATTCGAAGTCCTGAAGCGAAGCGAGAAGCCCACTGCCTCTCTTTCTCTGTCTGTCTCTCTCTTTCTCTGCCTCTCTCTCTCTCTCTCTCTCTCTCTCTCTCTCTCTCTCTCTC
>NW_022639709.1:75657-160178 GCF_010583005.1 Odontomachus brunneus
CTCTCTCTCTCTCTCTCTCTCTCTCTCTCTCTCTCTCTCTCTCGACTTGAGAGAGCCCCGCCAATTAGGCCCAGCTGAAACACGTGCCCGCGCCGGTCCGGATGAACCGATTTCAACCGGAGGAGACGTGATTCTCCTTGAAAACCTCCGGCTGCCTGTCTCGCGTTTCCTTTTTTTTTCCTACCTCCGCTTCCTTCTAATTTTTTTCTCTCCCTTCTTGGGACTTTTTACTCTCTCCTTTTTTTTTCCTTTGCTAACCTCGCTCGGCTGCGCGCACGCTCGTCGCATCTTCGCATCATCTTTCAGCAACAACTTGTTGAGCAACAGTTGGCCGGCACGAGACAACGCGCCGGAACCGATTAAAGTAAGAACAAAAGGGAGTGAAGACCTGGTTCGCGAATAATCATCGCGTGTACGTGAAAAGCGCAAGCTACTGTTAGGAAGTTGGTAGTAAAAGTACACCGCAGCATTTCGCGTTGATTCGGGTCTCTGATAGCGAGAGATCTGTTTTGTGAGCATTTCTGTTTCGTATATAATCATATATAAATATGATAAATAATATATAATAGCTTCTTTCCAGGTGGAAGTGGAGGTATTTTCTTAAAATATATATGTGCTTTATGTTTGAAAGCATAGTTTCAGTTTTGAAACTTAACTCGTTTCTCAAAGAATTCTTCCAGAACCAGCGTTTGCGAGCAAACACTATTTCTCAAAAGATCATTCATATTTTGGCAAAGTGACCGCAATCATATCAAGCTAAGAGCGAAACTTCGTAGTAAAAGATACCGTAGAGAAATCTCGCAGCAAACGCTACAAGCTTCTGTCGCAAGGTGTTGGTAACGTAGGATCGATCACACATCATACATACATACATATACAAGAAAAAAACTCAAATGTATCTTTCACACGTGTAATATTTCATAAATATTATTCCCAAAATTCCAATGTAAAATCATTTTCGAAATATCAAATATAAATGTCATGTGTTTCTTTAACAAGTGCATATTACAACTGCATACGATAACTGCATTACCGTCATCTCGATACGAAATACGAGATAATCGAGATCTCTCGATTAACACGGAAAATTTGAAATTAAATTTTTATATTTTCTATATTTCTTATATGAATAGGGAAGGGACATTAAAATACCGTCGAAATTTTCTCAACAACGTTTTAATGCGAAAACTAAAAGTAGTACATATATATATATGTCAATTTTACATAGACGAGACACTCTTCATCTCAAACAATACATACATATAAAGGATAATTACAACATATCGCTGTGAAATTACAACTGATATTTCCAATAAATCACACACACAATGCTATCAAAACATACAACTCACATTAATATACCACGAAAATTTAATATTAATAAATAGATATCATGAAACTTGTAGAACTGTCTACGTTCTACAGTAAACAGAAAATCTTTTATATGTTTTCGATCCACTGAGTGTTTAATAATGATGAAATCAATTATGCACGGTGTGTGAGATGAGATTATATATTGTACATTGAATGCAACTGGAGCGGGGAAAGAAGGTAAGCAACGAATACACGCATCATCGATGAAATGTCATCAATAACGACCAGATCGGCCATCCCTGCCCTTATCGTCCCTTCCCTTGCGACGGTCCTTAGACCTGGACCTTCTGTCTCGGGATCTAGATCTCCTCCTGCGGTCGCGGCCTCGCGATCTCGATCTAGACCTGGATCGGCCCTTGCCCTTCTTCCGGCTGTACAAGTATCGGCGTAGCTCCCGGGAGATGGGCTTCAGATGCATGAAGTTACAAAATCCGGAGCGGGTGCACTCGCTAAACACACGTACACACCGCAGGTACAGGTCAAGTAGACGATTTTCTTTTCTGTCGCGTCTACGTGTACACCATATTCTACAGTTGCGTAAACTCGCAATTACCCCATCTCGTACTGACGACAGCAAGCCTCGCGAAAGTCCGTGACGGGTGAAAGTTCAGCGTAGACGGGTCTGCCGCCGAACCAACGATTGTTCAAGTCGTTGACAGCCCTTTCCGCATCCTCCTCCCTGCGAAACTTAATGTAAACGTTGCCAACCAGATGATCACCAAGATTATCGCACACGTTCATTTCCTCGATCTCGCCATATTTATCCTCGCATTCGATGAAAACGTCCTCGAAAAAGTTATCGTAATGCTCCTGCATCTCCTCGTCCGTCACGTTCGCGACCACTATTGTCAGATAAAAATGTGCTTCATATCGTGACGCTACTTATGTATACATATACTGCAGTATGTAACGTAATGTTTCTACCAAAACTTAGTATGATGTACTTACAGTGAGATCCGTCTGCGCTCTTGGCAGAATTTTGGGGATTTACATAAAGATTCTGCAGTAGACATGTCTGAAGAACACAGGGATTTGCTTAAAACGATATTCATCGCGCAGCAACAATGTGCTAACATTCCCAGTCAATTTAGACAGTAGTTGCAATTTGTACTCAAGTACATTGTACATGTGCAAAGTTAAAAATGCAAGTGTGTTTCGCATCACATAAAGTCATAAGTACAGTGGAATTGTACTGCATATTATGTGCTTAAGGTAACGGTCCTACTTATGGATCACTTAAGATTAGAGTAACTTTTAGTCATTTGCATACATTTGTTGAGATCAAACATTAAAACAAACTGCTGATTCAAGAGAGGCAACTGACATCATAGTTTCAAGACAAAATTATTAGACTTCAAATTAGTTTCTTTCAAATTCTAATAAATTGGATTATAAGACACCTATGTGTAAGACAAAATTATGAGACAGAAAATATTACCTGATATCCTAGAGTTTCTTTCTTTTTTAAATATTAAAAATATTTGTTGTAAGCTTGAGTATAAATTTAGTTTGTTGTAATGTTCGAACGTGAGTCTAGAATATAACAGCAAAAGAACGAAGGAATATAAACAATTTTTTCTTGTTTTCATTGTAATGTGTACTTTTTGACACACTAATAAGCCAAATTTGACCTGAAATTAGAACCAGACCCAAAACTGAGACTGTTACCTTACTTATTGCCCATGAAGGAGTGATTGAATGAGAAGAAAATAGACAACATAAATATCGCATAAGCTCATGTACATTCAAAGGAACCAGTTTTGCATGATGACAAAGTATATCTTTTGCAAATATACTTTCAGAAATGAACATCGCGGTGTGTCAATCAATTGTTGGTATCAAAGAACATGATACCCAAGTAATGAAATATGTATTCGATCACGTACTTGGCTAAAGGTCGGCTTGTTGTGGATGCGCGAACATCGATCCCCGTGTCGACAGGCTCCTATTTTGAAGTAAAACGAGCAATTTACTCTGCAAAAGAGACAACAGACGCGACGTCAGTTTACAACCGTACTTAAGCTAACCTAACTAGTGAGAGCGATTGACGAATTGGCACTTACTTATCCTTTTCAGTTCCAAAAATTGATGCCAAATACTCAGCCATTGTGCGAGAATCGTTCGGATGAGTCTCGCATGCGAAAAAACAATCCTTTTATCGGTTTTACGTCGAATTCAACACATGTCTCGCGTACGCGAGGCGTACGCAACGAAACCACGAAAGAACTACCATACCGACCCGTTATTCGACAATACATCGGCGGGATGTGCTACTATTCAAAAAACATCTACTCTGGATCATCAACGAGATATTATTAAGAACTAATTAAGGTATTATAAGTAATATTAATTAAATAGAATTAATTAAGGATTAATTTATATAATCAGTCTTGGATAAATTTTCGATCCGATAATGAAAGCTCTATAGAAATCTAAAGGTAAGCAAGGAGAGTGACATTATCGACTGGTTTTAACAATCCGATATAAATGCCTAAACGTTCAGTGTGTGTAATGAAGTATTAATTTTATAATTTATAACTATCTTAATATGTATGTTTTATATAGCATACATACAATGAAGTATATTCAGTATTTTTATAAAACTGTATTTCTGTAGTTACCATCTGACAGAATCTGATTTTATGCTGACAAACTTACCGACGGGAGATATTAAGTAGCAAAATTTTCTGGTTCGCTAAGTTTCATAAGACCAACAGTGTCTGATATTATTTCATGAATAAAATTTCATACTTATCAACTTGTATTAAACTAACGTTAAAAACGAAAAAAATATATCCAAAATTCTTACAAAATACGCCGAAATAAAAGATTAGGTTTATAAAATAACACTTATGATTGATTGAGTATACTTGTAAAATATTCCGAAAACTTTCCTTTTATTCAATCAATAAATCACCGTAAAATTAACGTAATATGCAACTTTTCTTTCTTTCTTTTAACCTACTTTTTTCCTCAAGTTCTTTGTTCACATTAATTTTATGGTTATTTATTGATTATCACTGTAATGTACCATGTAATGTACCATTACATCAAACAAATTCTATCTAGAAGAACAAAATAATTAGTTAAGACAGTGTTTTTTTTTAACCCTAAATTGCTACCGCTATCTTATAGATACATTGTTACTACCTCGACGTATATGATGTTTTTATCGATAAGAACGACATTATTTTGGTACTTTTTAAATTTATTTATTGATTCTGTGTTATTACAAAATAAAGTGGTTAAGATATCACAAAAACCATAAACAATGTTTTTCAATAAACTCTAAAAACTGGGAGTCGATATGTGCACAACCGCAGAGCGTCAAACAATTAATCAGTTATACGTCTCGAAAACGTAGCGATAAAAATCTAGAATTAATTCTAAAAATATTTTATTTTAGTTTTGTAAATTCTGTAAAAGACTCCAAAGATAAAATTTCCCTTCTCGTTTATAAAACTTTACTATAAAATCTTTCTAAAAGTATCAAAATTTATATAAAGTTATCCGAAGTCAACTAAGAGCGGTTTGGTGTTGTCGGTATTACACCCTTGCTCTCCAAGTGTTCCCTTAATCGAAACTTCTGAATTTTTCCACTGGCAGTCTTCGGAAATTGATCTACGAACTCTATATAACGCGGAATTTTAAAATGCGCAATTTTGCCCTTGCAATATTCTCTCAGCTCATCCTTTGTTATTTTCTCGCCATCATGTATTTGAACACACGCGCACACCTCTTCTCCATAAACTTCATCATACGCTCCTATAACTTGAACTTCTAATACTTTGGGATGGGTCATCAGGAAGTCTTCGATTTCCTGCAAGATATATATATACAACAAACAACTCCTTTTCTTTTTAATTAAGTTCGAATTTAACACACAAAAAATAAAACAAATTCCAGACAACACATTTCTCTAAAAAACGTCTTTAGCACGCTTTATATTGAATATGTCAAATTCTAATGTCTCAAGAACGTGAACTTTTTAGAAGTTTGTCTGAAACTAATTCGCCATGAAAAATAAAATAAATTATTCCACAATAAAGATACTTTTATATAATCTCACCTTGGGGAAGATATTTTCTCCTCCTCGAATAAGCATATCCTTCAGTCTTCCGACAATAATACCGTAACCATTTTCGTGTAAAATAAATTGATCGGCAGTTTTTAACCAACCGTCTTGCGTCAACGTTTTTCTCGTATTCTCCTCGTCGTCCCAGTAACGTGTCATGTTGCAATATCCGCGTATCCAAAGTTCACCAGGTGTACCAAAGGGAACGGGTACATTGTTTTCATTCATTACCTACTTACAAAACGCATATCTTAAAACGTACCTTAAAAGTTTCCGTCAAAATCAGGAATCAGAAAAGAACGGAAACTCATTGCATACCATTGCTTCAACGTGATTCGACAAATGACCGACGGTTGTCTCCGTGAGATTCTTGTCCTCTCCGTATATCGATTGAAATATTACGCCTGTCGTTTCCGTGAGACCGTATAAAGACTGTAAACAAAGGTTTAGCACAATTCATCTCGTAGTGATGTAGTAATTACTCTCTCTTTCTCTTTCTCTCCCCCTCTCTCTCTCTCTCTTTTTCTCTCTCTTTATTCCGCTTTTAAAAAATTTACCAGGATATTTTCCACACCAAGTGTTTCTCGTATTCTCTTGAAAAGTTCAGGTGAAGCAGGCGAACCACCAATGCATCCTGCCCGAAGACTGGTAATTGGTAGCTGCAAACGTCTCTGTGCATCGAGTATATTTATCTGTCGAAGTATATGTAATGAGACATCAATTACTTCGATTCAATTGCTTCGATATCAAGCAAAAATTGTTTACAATTTTACCCTACCCACATAGTCGGTGTTCCATATGTCCAGACGCAACCCTCTTTCACAATCGCCTCCAAAGATTTTACCGGGTCAAAGGATCGTGCTTCCAGAATAAATGTATCTCCCGTATGAAAGGTAGCTACTTGAACCAGTATCAGACTGAACACGTGGAAAAACGGCACGTTGCAACATATTTTGCCATTGGCATTAACTAACGTCCTTCGTACACCCTGTCGTTGCAAAGGAAAAGAATAAAATAAATAAAGTGATTTTTCTTAAAATGTGCAGAGTAATACGATTGCACATCTGTGCTGCGAGTGTAGAGAAAAACTTAGAAGGGGCCGAGTCTAAAAGTTACACGAGTCAATTATCTCTTACGCGTATAATTGGAGAAACATATTCTTCTGTATAATATATGCTGCTTGTATCACGTTAGTTGGATGTACAAAACGGCTTTTGACAGAAACATCGCATGTAGTATTTATAAGCACTTTCTCAAGATTGGACGCGGTGAGTAAGCTTTTTCTTATCCCTATTTTTATTGATCCTTTGATTTTGGAATTTCTATAGTCACAATCTCTCCTTAATTATAAGAAACATTATGTGTATAGCTATTTTGTGTGTATGTGTGTGTGTGTGTGTGTGCATTTAGTTAACAGTTACTGCAACATAATTTATAAATATAATTTCTTTTATTCCAAATAAATATTCAGGTTAAGATAACTCAAATCAAGAGCACGGAAGCATACGCAATGATGTGTTAAGTCACAAGTAATGTTACGTAACATGTTACGTAACAGTAAGCTTATATAAAACTTCATCTCTTAGTTATTATCATAAAATTCATGAGAATTATATTATCTACTTAGTTTAATAATTATTTATTGTATTTGATTATAACATTTCACGAATGTGTTAATAAAACATTTAAAATCTTAAAACATAAAGAATTTTTATATGAAAGACATATAATAATCAATTCTGAGTATGAGATGGTTAGTCATATTATTTACGACTCTATTTACAACTTAATAACTTTTTTGTGTATAAATATATATAAGGTATTATATTTTTTTTCTTTTACTTAGAGATTGTGCCTATGTAAAAATGTGGACAATATTAAAAAATATTGCATATATTTTTTTTACATAAAAAGTATGACAACCAGACTTGGCCTCTTCTACAGGAATTACGAATTAAAAGGGAGACGGCACTAAATAATTCTCTAATTTCTTTACTGAAAACATGATGACGATTTTTGGAACAATTACCAAACGGCTAACAATATTACTTGTACTTCTTACCTCTATGCTATTATTCACAACAGATTGGTGCGAGAGAACCGTCGCTTTGGGTTTACCGGTGGAGCCGGATGTGAACTGTATATTACACTCGTCGTAACAAGATACCTCAGTTTGTTCAGCAGCGATAGCTTCCACTTCCGTTCTCGTTGGCAATGCTTCGACGTCGACGAAACGACGGGTACCACTGTAAATTAAACGTGCCATTAGACATCATATTTAGTTTGTCTTCCCGATGACAACGATATTAGCGAGCGCGAATGGGTGGACCTTCATAAGGCCATTAACCTAATTGCGCTATGATTCACCTGCGCAGCAAACTTATCGGCGAGGCAGACAAAATTAGCGATTATACTACGTGCAAGAGTGAGAAACATGGGCGAGCAATCTCTTTCTCTTCGTGCATTCGAATAGAAATACTCGAGTGCTGCATAATAATAATGGTCCACGACAAAAATAAACAGAAAGGAGTTCTGACGAAGTTGCCTCACGAAATTGCCGGCGAATACACATTCTGACATCGAAACTCGCTTTCGCTTTAAACTCCCTTACTCTACCCGAGCGGTCGTTCAATCTTTGCCTTCTTTTTGACCTCAGATCGATACGCTGTTTCTTGTGCCGTGAAATGAAATACTTTTATTCGTTGGCCGTTTACCAGCGAACACGTCCAAATACAAATCGTTATGACAACTTGAAACAGCTTATTAATGCAATTTCCCGTTGACGTAGCACAGTGTACAATAAAACTTTTTAATTCACATATACACTGAGAGAAATTGTTTGATAAAAATAAACAAACGAATATTTACAATCAAAATACTGATGAATTTTTATATCGGATCAGGATATCCGGTTAAATTTAATCGAATATTTCTGATCATAATGGCGTTTCATCAGATAAACCGATCAAAAAATTACGAACTAATATTTTTCATTAAATATTCCCTGATCGCATACAAAGACTCATTGGTATTTTGATTGGAAATATCCGTTTGTTAATTTCTTATCGAATAATTCCTCTCAGTGTATAATTCAGACATTCTCTGGATATCAGAAAAAATCTCAGTTGCAGGAACAAAAACATTTTTCTATGAGATTTCTCTTCAATTTATTGAATTTATTGAATAAATAAATAGAATAAACAAATAGAGTTTATTGAATAAATAAATAAGAATAAATAGAGAATTTATTTCAATTTAGAGAATTTATTGAATTTAATTATTTCAATCGAGTTTTAATGCAACCGAATATTTGTTTTACGATAACAGAAATATTGTTTCTCATGACATACTTCTCGTCTGGTCTCCATTATATTACATAAACTGAGATTATTGGTCTGGCTTCTGAATTGAAACTGAGACTGTCTTCTTATATTGAAGCGATGTGTGGAAAATCCGAACGGTTACTTAAAAAGCAGACTAATGTGCTGCTTGAATGAAAAAAGTAATCGGATGGAATTAATCTGTAGCAATTTTCAGTGTTTTTTAAGCTCCACGAGATACTGACATCTGAAAAAAAAACGCGAGCGCATAAGATACAAGTCACGGCGTGTTCTTAACCCATTTTGTAAAGTCGAGCAAAAGGTTCCCGTCAGTCAAAGTGCTAGAGCTCACGCGATACTCGAATAGATGGAACTAGTGTGTTCTAGCGCGTAAACGTGTTAGAAGCTCACGAAAGATCATAAATGCCCGCTCAAGTTCATTTATCTAGGAAGGATGAATGGCGTTATTTGTACAGCTGCTACAAAGATAAAATAAAATAGTATTGATAACTCGTGATAAAACTACCGCCGAAACGCGCAGAAGTAACAGTTTTCCCTTTTATTTGGTATGATTTCAATGAGAGAAAGGAGAATTCAAAACGCAAAATATAATAAGGGATATAAGGAAATAAAAATCAATGGAAGTGAACCGAATTATTTGAAGAAGAAAAATTTGAACAAGTTAAAGACAGGAAATAAAGTAAGAACCTTGGTTAAATTAAGGTGTGGCAATATGGAAGATATAAATAAATATTGACTGGAGGAGGATAATAAGAAATGGGTTCTTGACGGGATTAGTCAGAATTATATAAGGCACTATATAGAGACGTGTCAACACACAAAGAATTAGTTCAATGATTTTGGTACAGTTAGCGAGGAAAAATGGGATAGGTTACGCAATGAGGAGTCGGATGAAATCAAAGATAATATAGTAAGAAAACTATGGAGGAAAAAAGAGAAGAGATTAAAGGAGATCAAAGAGAAAAAGATAAATAAGAGATAGGCATGGTCAAGTAAGCTAAGTTTATATAGCTAAGTTTATATAAGGTTAAGAGTACTTATATGAGTTGGAATAGAATTAGTTTAAGTATGTAGAGATATAAGAATATGTAGAAGAACGTTGGTAAGGAGAAGAAATGGATACAAATATTAAAAAGAAATGCATAAGGTATAAGACTTCTAGATTATATAAAACGAAACAATAATAATAGGACATATTGTGATATATTGTGATTTAATAGGATAAAAAGTTTCGTTTTCTTTCTTCTTTTCACATAGTTCTTAGAATAAGAGGAATGGGTGAATGAGTTAAGATAGGACTGTAAACAAAGCCTCTTCTTGGCAATGTAGCTGAAGTAAAATAAATATGTATGTATATAATTTCAATAATTGCCTCTCAGAAAAAGAAATCTGAAAGTGCCTATTCGAGTACAACATTAATTATAGAATTTCTTACGTTATATGATCCTGGCAGACAATGATGATATGTTTCAAGGAAGGACACTCTTCTTTGGCGCTGAGTAACATTTTCGGGTAATTCTGCGTTTTAAACGAGTCGGGTGAGACGACAGCCTTCACACTGACCTTCTGTAGACAATATGTTAATTCGTTTTGTTGATAACCTGGATTGATCGCGACGACGATCAAACCCAGTCTCGCAGCACTCAAGGAAGTTATATACCACTCGATATCGTTCGGACCCCAAATGCCTAGTCTATCACCTTTCTTCAGGCCTAACTTCTTGAGGCCTGCAGCGAACGAGTCAACCCGTCGAAGAAGCTCGGAGAATGTCAAACGAATATTCTGGTGAAGCGATGCAACGCAAACCCGTTCCGGCCACGTAGCTGCCGCTTTCTGTAACAATTGTCCGATCGTGTCATCGATCAAGGGATATTCACCAGGATTGATCATGTGAGCGGCTTTGACCGCTCTAGAAACGCTCGTTTTGGTTCGGACGTTTGATCTTCCAGCCGGACGTTGCTCTGCAATGATCCATCATGCGAAACACTAAACACAAGTCGCGTAAAACCAAATGCTAAACACAAACAATAGCCACACAATCTCCCCTAACGTGACTTCTTTACTCACCTCTCAAATTAGCGTGCAACAGAGAGAAATATCGCGCGTAGCAGCATCGATTCAGGTTGCCAAATGCGACGTGTCGCGAAGCCGATATAAACGGAGAAAACATTTTCCTTCGAGAGAAAAAACGTACTAGCATGACTAAGAATAAAAGTATTCCGCCAGGAAAGAGTACAAAATGAATACTGAGCCCGTTATGGCTTCTACAGTTTTATCATAGTGTAATATGTGATACTGTTATCATACAGCAGTTAATCGTCTTATTATCTCGTGTTTATTATTAATGATTTGTTAGTTTCAGTATCAAATATGTGACTCGTGAATCTATATATGAGTACACACACACATAAAGTCTATCTTACATAATTAAATTTATTTTACATGAAAACAAATGTAATGAAATTTGTGAAGAGAATATTTCATAAACTCCTTAAACAACTTCCCCAAACAAATCGTGTTAACTCACGAATTTGCTTACAGTAAGTTATGAATTTGTTTAATTAAACTGAAACGTCGGAATTCATATACTAGTGTTTTGAAATCGTAAAATTTCGATCCACACATTAGCTCATAGATTCATTCATTAGTTCGCTTGTAGATTTATTAGAATTTCAACACATTACGACGATACCTTTCTTTTTCTTCTTAGCTTAGAGACGTTGGTACGTGCCGAAACAATCTCGACTTAGAATAGATTAGTAGCGCACATGTACAGTGATTTAGTGCGTTCCACTCAGAAATATATCGCGACTAGAAACGGACGCGAGCGAAGCGCGAATGCGATGTACATCGAACGATTTGCTGCAATGCGGAGAGTACAATTTAACTGACTTTAACTGACGTGTTTATCGTAGCTGTTTGAAGAACGCTTGCAACACGCGTCATCTCAATAACAATAAAAAATCACAAAAGATACCGGTCATAGATAAGTATAATCTCGGTGAAAACCATTTATGACGTGCCGGTATTATGACAAAATATAATTAGCATATAAACCAGTTTTACGGTGACTGAATAATTAAAGCATGAAATATCTACTAATATAATTAATGACAAAATTAATTGATACTTTCTTATCACTTTGCAGCTTAAATTAAGCAAAGCCGCTGACTTTATATTCTGAATGTTTTCTTACTAATAATGATATATTGTTTTTCACATAGCACCAAAATCAATGTTATAACTGGAACGTGTTACTATAATATCTCAGCGAATTAAATCTTTCCTGCATAGGAATATAATGTAGTAGCGTTCTTTATCGAAGAGTAACACGTATTAATATCACTAAAACGTTAGCTTAAAGAGATCCTGAAGTCGATGATGAATTCAAACAATGTCAATAACGCAGAAACGATCGTCACTAACACTAACGCTATTTTTTTGTATTTCTAGTATATATAAAACTTACATAAATATGTGCTGCTTTGTTTTAATACATTCAGCGGAAAATTCGCATGTATAAAAATTATTCTGCAAACTTTTCGAATATTTTTTAACATTTTACATAACTTAACTTTACATAACATAACTTTACATAAACTTTCATTTAAACTAACTTTTATTTAAACTAACTTTATATAAACTTTCATTTAAACTAAACTAACTTTCTTGATAATAAACGATATTAACTTTATTGATGATTGAAATTTCTTCGGAAAGATAATTTTATTTTCTTTAAAATATGAAAAATAAGTCAAGAATTAAAAAAATAAGTCGTAAAAAGATATAAATAATTGTATGATATTTATCTTATATCTCTGTTCGCTCGAACATTTGCGTCGTTCTTTATTGCTTATCGCCAAATATTATATAAATGTGGTTCAAACCAAACTATGTTAAAAGCAATCTATCATGCGTTCTTATCATGCATGGTTTGTACATCTCTCGCCGACCGAAAGTATATCGTCAAGAAGGCATGTCCAAAGCGAAAAATAGGGAGTACGCACGAGCAAGTCCTTGGTCCCGGTTAAGAAGGGCGAGAGAAGGTGAAAAAAGAATGAGGAAGGTTATTCAGAGCCGTGGCAGAGTCCAGTAGATTCGAGATAGTCGAATAGCGTGCCTGCCAGACTGGTCCGGAAGTCGCGTGTCGACGGCAACCCCTAACAACACCCCTCCGCGTCTCTCGCCCTACCGCTGTCTTCGTTACCACCACCTACATACGATTTCCTCGCCTTACCTTACCTGCCAGCGACGACGACCAGCACGGCCTACCGCGAGATTGGCTTGTGTGTGCCGAGGGCAATCCGTGCAAGTCATACGGTAAAGGGGTGTTGGTGCAACGTTACCCTAACGAACCACGAGAACGAGTCGGCGATTGGTCGATCCTGTCGAGCGAGCGAGCGAGGCCCGAGGAAAAGCAACCCTCTCTTCACTCTCGGTTACGTACAGTCCTCAGAATCGCCAGGATAACCGTGCCGTTAACACCATCCTGGTACCGTTAACATTATCACTCGATTTAATAGATTAAAACTGAGTAATATAAAACAATCGATCGAATATCATCGAAAAACGTATTTCATGTATCGAAATGAACTCCGAGTGATACATTCGCAGTACTTACTATTCGCGTTTACTATCGATACTTCGCTTTTACTCATTTTCTCTCTCATATCAACGACGAGGCGGAGCTGCCTTTTGATTGTTTAGCAGAACTCTTCGAAATCGTTACTTTGGGGGTTGACGTACGTCTTCCATTCGGCGAGTGTCACGTGTACGCGCCAGACCTAGAGGTGTCTGCCTGGTGACCGTAATCTCTTCGTGGCACGAACGTCAACGACGTGCAGTCTTGAACAAGAGTGAGTCGCTCAAGCGAACCATGCTCGCGTCCTACGCGGTGGGATTGTACGGTGTAACATGAGCAGCAACAGCAAGAAACCACCGGGAGGCAAGGACGACAAGAAGAGTCCCTCCAGCAAAGAGGAAAGCCCGTCGGGCGGCAAGGACGATGGTTCAGTCTCAACGGGTAGTAATGGCGGCGCGATCGGAGGAGAACCATCGCAGCCAGGAAGTAAGCCCAGCTCCGCCGGTGCGACCGCCAGAGAAGGGGCCCAGAGACTTCTGGGCCTGGCCGCGCGCGGAGAATGGGCACCCGTGGACCAGCTGCTCAAATCTCTGGAGAAGACGGTGCAGAGCGCGGGGGAGGATGGCTTCATCGCACCGCTCGCCGGCGTTCTGGACCCGGTCAGTTCAATTGAAATGACTCGACCAAGCCCACGTAACATTACAAAGTCAATGTTGTTATAATATTTCAGTCAATTAATTTTGTTTTTTTACTTGGTAACAAGATATTGTAGTAATGTTTTCTATTGGAGAGCAGTACTACTAAAACGTTAGCTTGAGATGGTAAAGTAGTTATATTTTGATAAATATTGAAATGTGATATTAATTTAAACGAAGCGATCTTGAATTAATAAAAATCTTATATTGTATTAATGTTCGGGTTTTTTTTTAATTTATTAAAAATCCCGGAAAGTAACATTTTAAGGTCATGATAATATTGTTATTATTTTTAACAACATAGTTAAAAACTTCTTAGGTTTAATGTTGGTATAGTATAAGTTCCGAAAAGTAACATTTTAAGGTCATGATAATATCGTTATTATTTTTAGCAACATAATTAAAAACTTCTTAGGTTTAATGTTGGTATAAGTTCCGGGAAGTAACATTTTAAGGTCATGATAATATCGTTATTATTTTTAGCAACATAATTAAAAACTTCTTAAGTTTAATGTTGGTATAGTATTTTTGCACTATATGAGAAGATACGTTTCGATCGATACGTTTCCTCGGCATCAACGCACTTAAATTACAGTTTTAGAAACTGCGACGAATTACATTTGAATGATGCGAGAGAATATATTACGTTTTCCCTTATGGATGACACAGATCTTTCGCGCGCGCGATGTTTATCGAAGAGGCTCACTGGGAAATCTTTGATGAACGAGGGCGATAATCAAATAAGAAGAATCGCGTGACGGGTTTTTCGCTCGAGACGCATCGCACTCGTACTCGCATATCATTAGAATGAAGATTTTCTTTTTGCAGACGACGGGAATGACGCCGCTGATGTACGCGGTGAAGGACAACCGCAGCGCGCTGCTCGATCGGATAATCGAGCTCGGAACCGACGTTACCGCCAGGAACAACGCAAGTACTCCACAATGATAAACGCGCGAATTAAGCAATTCGCTGGATTGATCAATCATACACAAAAAGCTCTCCTCTGATAGGGCTCAAAGAGAGGACGCGAATTATTCTCTTGCGACAAATAGGACCAACTATGAGGAGCACGAATTTTTCGAATCTCCAACGAAAAATCAAACATTTACATTTCAAACATTTCGCTTTTTGTTCAAAATTCAAACAGTATAGTTTATTTATATCTCTGGGAAAAAAAACTGTATAAAGATATATATTCATGCGATACATTTGTAATATGTCTTTTAGTTTGCAAATTATTAAATGAAATGTTAAGCAATACTGAACTTCTTACTTTCTGCGTATATAACAGATAAAACAAAAATTAACAGTCGAAGTTTATGCTGTCTGCTGCTCAGAAAAATATAGTCTAGTCGGATTAACTAAATTTCTAGCGGGATATGAACGAATCAGAAATTCCGATTGAGTTTATCAGAATTCTGTTCAATTTAACAAGCTTAAGTGACTCAATTTAACATCAACTTAAATGATTCCCCACCAGTGATTTCAAGAGTGAGGTCGTCGTTGAGTTGACCGCAAAATCGTTGATGGACAACCTTAACGGCTTAATCTAAAAATCGGATTGCATTCTCATTGCGTTTCATCGAAAGCCAACCGGCCTACTTGCTTCCTCGCACAAGCAGGCGCCTTGTCCAGTCGGTCAGTAAGCATAAACCCCTTGGTCTTGGCCCTCCTTCACGCAATCGTTCCCTTCTACCTTAATTCGACTTAGCACAAATTAACACGGCTCGATTAGCTTGCACATTCCGCGGCACGTGTCATCTTTGCAGCGGATTGTATTACACGTGCCAGCGCCAAGTAATCTCAACACAATAACTTATCACATCAGCAAGGTCAAGCGATTCGACGACACACGGGAAAAACATTTAATTGGATTAATGAAATTGTAATATCTTGTTATATACAAGTATATACAAGTAATATTTAACAAGATTTTTGGTTAATTCGAACAGAATTTCAACAAAATTTGAACAGAAGTTCAACAGAAATCTCACACGGGAAAAACATTTAATTGGATTAATGAAATTGTAATATCTTGTTATATTATTTATAACAAGATATTACAATTATATACAAGTATATACAAGTAATATTTAACAAGATTTCTGGTTAATTCGAACAGAATTTCAATAGAATTTAAACAGAAGTTCAACAGGAATCTCACACGGGAAAAACATTTAATTGGATTAATGAAATTGTAATATCTTGTTATATATAAGTATATACAAGTAATATTTAACAAGATTTTTGGTTAATTCGAACAGAATTTGAACAGAAGTTCAACAGGAATTGTCTAGTTTGTTCATACTCTTCACAAGAAATTTCATTAATCCAATTCAATGTTTTTTCCCGTGTGTCGTCGAATCGCTTGACCTTGCTGACGCGATAAGTTATCGTGAGATTACGTGGCGCTGGCACGTGTAATATAATCCGCTGCGAAGGTGCGCGTGCCGCGGAACGTGCAAGCTAATGATCGAGCCGTGTTAATCTGTGCTAAGTCGAATTGAGTAGAAAGGAACGATTGCGTGAAGGAGAGCCAAGGCCAAGGGGCTTATGCTTACTGACCGACTGGACAAGGCGCCTGCTCGTGCGAGGAAGCAAGTAGGCCGGTTGGCTTTCGATGAAACGCAATGAGAATGCAATCCGATTTTTAGGGTAGATTAAGCCGTTAAAGTTGTCCATCAACGACTTTGCGGTCAACGACGACCTCTCACGCTTGAAATCACTGGGGGGAAGTCACTTAAGCTGATGCGGTTAATGCTGACTTTTTTCAAGAATTATGTGCAGTCTCATGGGCACTACATATCGAAACGCTTATCGATTGCAAATGTATGAATCAGGACAAATGAGTTTCGCCGAAACGCCACGTTGGCAGACTCATAAATTTCTGGAAATTCACAAATAACAAATATTCATTTTATATTTATGCGCGAGTAGTGCAATGTATTTGCCACCGCGCGCGCATTATGCATCTACCACTCCCACGATGACTACGATATAATTATCAAATAGCATGCTGATACACGCCGTGATTGAAAGGCGGAAACGTCGTTAAAGTCAGTTCGTATTTATGGGTGCGGCGGAGTAAAATTGATGACCTTATCAACTTATTACTCGATCACCTCGTGAATCGAACACATCTCGCGATTCCACGAAATTGCATGATAACAAGTAAACGCAGCAATACATTGCGCTTCCCTTTTAAGCGAAAACATATGACGAAGCTAATTTATAAAATAGAAAATTGTTCGACAGATATTCGAGATGAATGTCAAAATAAATTATTAAAATGTACGTACACGGAAAGAATATCATAGTTTTCATTCATATTCATAAATTTTCATTAATTTTTATTGCCTACACGAAAAAAAGGTTTGGTTGAATTAATCAAATATCTAGTCAAATATGAACAATCCAGAAATTCCGATTGAAGTAACCCGAATTCTAATTAAGTCAACCAAAAATCTTGTTAACTTAAATAGAATTCGGGTTCAATCGGAATTTCTGGATTGTTCATATTCGACCAGATACTTGGTTAATTCAACCAAACCTTTTTTTCCATGTATATTTCTAATAATGCAAAAATAAACGGCCCGTGTAAAGTCTATCTTGCTAAGAAACATAGCAAATTTCACTGGAAACAGCAAATTATTTAAGAACACACTTCAGTTCCTAAAATATAAATAGCATATATGAAATAAATAGCATATATGAAGGATATAGCCAATTGCTGCAGAATGTCGATCTATTCCTCGGCTACAAAATTCTATAATAATTTTTACTGTAAAATTCTTTCCGTGTAACTGTAATTTTTACTATAAGATTCTTTTCGTGTAACTGCCGGAAAAATACGAGAAACATAAAACATCTCACGGACACGTACTTTCCACAGGACAATTACAATGCGCTCCATATCGCCGCCATGTACTCGAGGGAGGACGTCGTCAAGTTGCTTTTGTCCAAGAGAGGAGTCGATCCATACGCCACAGGCGGGGTATGAATACACAATTACTCCTGTAGCTGAAAAAAAACTACGCGAACATCCACTTTACGACAATAAATCCGTCATATTTCTAGGTTGCATTTCAAACGTTTTTTTTTAGAAAATTTTACTCGATATTCTATATAGTATACGTAACGTGAATTATAAGTATTGAGTGAAATTTTCCTAAAAAAAGAACGCAATCCTAATGTACGCTTTCTAATGTACCAATTGTGTGCACGCGTCACTGTTGTAGCCCAGACAACAAACAGCGGTTCATCTGGTAGCGTCGAGACAAACGGGCACCGCCACGTCAATTCTACGAGCTCTGTTGGGTGCCGCTGGACGAGACATCAGGCTGAAGGTCGACGGCGTAAGTAACAAGATGATACCAATTTCGCAATATCACGCGAGAAATAAATAAGAGCCCGGCGCGCGAAATGCGTCGCGGTTAAATCGCCGTCGTCCATAGTTCGATCCTCCCTCGATATCTCAAAACGAATCAATCGTCGCATGGCGCCGCAATAACATGGCCGATTCGTGTTGGCCCCAAAACTCCGAATTGGACGTAGATAAAGATTTTTCCGCAATAACCGCGGCACGATGCTCCCGTTTCGCGTTCGCGTTTCTCGCGTGACAACTGCCGCGCGCCGAGAGATCGCTGCCTGGTACGGGATGGCGCTATAACTCTTCTCCAGTTCGCTTTTTCCTCCCTGTCTCTCCTCCACCACTATCACCACCACCTCCTCCTCCTTTTGTCTGCCATACACTCTGTCGCGATGGCACGACGTCACTGATTTGGCGAAGTCGACGAACGCTAACAATCACATCGCCTGCTCATAATTAACAGCGGTTTATAAAAGCCAGAGCTAGGATTCTGTAAGTTGTTATTGGAGTTAACGACAGTTTCGTTATCGTTGCACAGCTTTTCTACTGTAGTTGCCCAACAATAACGAAACTCCAATAACAAGTTACAGAATCCCAGCAATGCTTATAAAAAACACGACGATAAAGATATGTATATATCTTGACTACAAGAAAAAAACAATTCTATTGGTACAACCGAATTCTGTTGGAGCAACTCGATTGCTCAAAGATCAGACGAAAACTCGACTGTAGAAACAAAAAAAATTCCTTTATGAGGCTTTTGTATGGTCAATTGTTCTCAGTTGCCTCAACCGAGTTTTAATGTCGCTGAATGTTCAAATTTTTTCGGTTACGACAATAGAAATATTAGTTTTCATAACAGAGATATCGCTTCTGATCACCTAATTTTCAGTTGGTTCTTATTCGGTTACATCAAATGAGATTTTTTTTCGTGTATGTATACAAGTTGAACTCATCAAGATGAAACACAAAATTCCTTTACCATTTCGTACACAACCACGTAAAATTTCGAGTTATTAATCAAAGGAGTGCACGATTGAGCGCGATAATACACTAATCTTCTTTCATTAATAACTAAGAATCTGCGTGGCCATTTGCAAAATGGTAGGGACTTTTTGTTCAGTTTGACCTAATGTTTAACCAGAGTTGCATAATGAATTGTGTCGGACACTCTGTCTATACATGATGTTTCAAATAAACGTGAAGGACTGGTTACTTAGGTTGATGTGGCCATTTCTCTCCATAGAAAGGGAAGATACCTCTTTTGCTAGCGGTGGAGGCTGGCAATCAGTCGATGTGCCGGGAGCTTTTGGCGCAGCAAGCACCTGATCAGCTTCGGGCCACCACACCTGCGGGCGACTCCGCCCTACATTTGGCTGCGAGAAGACGTGACATCGACATGGTGCGGATCTTGGTGGATTACGGCACGTCCGTCGACATGCAAAACGTACGTTAGCGAAATTCAAGCACGGAAGACCCAGACGTAAAAAGAAATTAGGGAATCGTTAATAATCGAACGACAATAATGTTCCGACTTCGCCGAGTACACGGTATCCTCGAAATGTCGCGTGTCATCCCGTTTACACGTCTCCGCGACCGCCGCGATTCTATTTCGTACCTAAGCTTCAATGTCACCAGCAAATAGAGTGCAAAGCTGCAGAAGATCGATCACACGCGCCGCGGAAGTACCGCACGAGACTGACTTGTAAATTACTACAAACATCGCTGCAGAACGCGAGCTTATGTTCCCGTATGAGCAATAATTGAGAATAGGACAGTCGTAAGATCTGCGACAAGGTCCTGAAGGTTACTCTTTGCGTACTGCTTCCATCTGCACAGAATAATTACGTCAGACGGTAGGACGTTTGCTTTTTCTTTTCGGTTTTACCAATGTGCGTCTCACACTGCTGAAACTATTGACATCGGCGAAAATAAAATAAACGAATTTTTGTTGAATTTTTTCTGGTAATTTATGATTCTTCGAGCTCCACCCTGTTGAGGCACAACGATGTATCCGACGAGTTATGTTGCATCACAAAAATTTAATAGTAGAACATGCATGAGGAGGGTATGCATGCGTAATGTATGAGAATGACTGTCGCATTGCGTCCATCGAGTAGTAACTCCGTACGCAGGACTAAGTTCTCAGTTAACGACGACATGTATTAGGAGAAAGTACGGGCATTAGTTCCACGTAAAACACGTACAGCATTTTTAGATCGGCATATCGGTAAAACATTGAATGGTATCGGATGAAGATCAATGACGTGAGCAATTTACCGTCTTGTAATCATGTTAGAGCAAAAAAATTGACCTCTGTAGTCGCGTTTAGTTTCTTTTTTTGTAATGCACTAATTATGACGTAATAGATGACGTAAAACCGCTATATAATGCCCAACTGTTTAACGTTCAAGGCGATTGTTTCAGGGCGACGGGCAGACCGCGTTACATATAGCGAGCGCCGAAGGTGACGAGACTCTGGTGAAATACTTCTACGGTGTCCGCGCGTCCGCTTCGATCACCGACCATCAAGATCGGACGCCTATGCATCTGGCCGCTGAGAACGGCCACGCTTCCGTAATCGAGCTGTTGGCCGATAAATTCAAAGCGAGCATCTTCGAGAGAACGAAGGACGGTTCCACTCTGATGCACATTGCGTCGCTGAACGGCCACTCGGAATGCGCCACTATGCTCTTCAAGAAGGGCGTGTACTTGCACATGCCGAACAAACGCGGCGCCAGGTCCATTCACACGGCCGCGAAATACGGTCACGTGGGTATCATCAGCACCCTGCTGCAACGAGGCGAGAAAGTGAGTTACCCCCGTCCATTTTGACCTTGCATGATCTTTGCAAAGCGCGTCGCCCGAGGAATTATCTTATTTCGCCTCTTATCGCTCAGGTGGACGCGGTGACCAACGATAACTACACGGCACTCCATATAGCCGTGGAAAGTGCCAAACCGGCCGTCGTGGAGACCCTCTTAGGATACGGCGCGGAGGTGCACGTGAGGGGTGGCAAACTTCGGGAAACTCCGCTTCACATAGCCGCCAGGGTGCCTGATGGTGATAGGTGTGCCTTGATGTTACTAAAGTCTGGAGCGGGTCCAAATTTGACAACTGACGACGGCCAGACGCCTATTCATGTAGCTGCTAGTCACGGAAACTTGGCGACCCTTCTTTTGCTCCTCGACGATGGCGGAGATCCGATGGCCAAGTCAAAAGTACGCCGGCGAGACATGAAATCTGATTCTAAGATACATTTTTAAATATAGTTATATGATGTTTATTATATATCAATTAAATAACTAACTTCTCGCACTCTCTTCAAACTTGAAAGATTCTTATTCGACGATGTTCAAGTTTTTTCTATTTCTCTTTTTTTCAGAATGGAGAGACGCCTTTACATTTAGCCTGCAGGGGTTGCAGAGCGGACGTGGTCCGGCACTTGATCGAATTCGTGAAGGAGAAGAAGGGTGCAGAAGTGGCGACTTTCTACGTGAACAGTCTAACCAATGAAGGAGCCAGTGCTCTCCATTACGCCGCCCAAATCGAACCGTCCGAAGTCATCACTCCCGGCGACGATCGTGCCGTTATTCGTGCGCTTCTCGACAGCGGTGCAGACGTCTCGATGCAAACGAAGCAGGCCCAGGAATCGGCATTTCATCATTGCGCCCTCGCGGGTAACAACGAAGTCCTGCAAGAGATGATCAGTCGCATGTCAGCCACGGAAGTGCAGAAAGCCTTGAACAGGCAGAGCGCCGTGGGTTGGACGCCGTTGCTGATCGCCGCTCATCGCGGCCACATGGAACTGGTGACCACTCTGTTGGCCAACCACGGCAGGGTGGACGTGTTCGATCTGGAGGGTAGATCTGCTCTTCATCTGGCCGCCGAGCACGGCTATCTTCAAGTTTGCGACGCGCTCTTGGCGAATAAGGCCTTCATAAACTCCAAATCGCGCGTAGGCAGGACCGCTTTGCACTTGGCTGCCATGAACGGTTATACGCATCTGGTGAGGTTCCTCGTGCAGGATCACGGCGCCGCGATAGACGTGCTCACTCTGAGGAAGCAGACGCCCCTTCACTTGGCGGCGGGCTCCGGACAGTTGGAGGTCTGCAAAGTTCTTCTGGAACTCGGCGCCAGTATAGACGCCACAGACGACCAGGGACAAAAGCCAATTCATGCCGCGGCAATGAACAACTACGCCGAGGTGGCGCAACTCTTTCTGCAGAGGCACGCCAGCCTGGTGATGGCCTGCACCAAGGATGGCAACACATGCGCCCACATCGCTGCCATGCAAGGCAGCGTCCGCGTAATCGAAGAATTGATGAAGTTTGATAGACAGGGCGTAATATCCGCCAGAAACAAATTGACAGAGGCTACCCCACTGCAATTGGCGGCAGAGGGTGGCCACGCCGAAGTGGTGAAGGCTTTAGTGCGGGCTGGGGCGTCCTGCGCTGACGAGAATCGCGCGGGCTTCACCGCGGTTCATCTCGCGGCTCAACATGGCCATGGTGCAGTATTGGAAGTGATGAGGTCGTCGCAATCCCTTAGGATTTCCAGCAAGAAACTCGGCGTCACGGCGCTGCACGTAGCCGCTTACTTCGGGCAAGCCGGTGAGTACACACAGAAAAATGCATATTACATGGAAAAAACAAGTTTAATTGGATTAACCAAATTTCTGGTGAAATATGAATAAACCAGAAATTCTGGCTAAAATTATAGGAATTCTGTTCAAGTTGACAATATTTCTAATTAACTCGAACAGAATTTTAGTAATCTCAACTGAAATTTCTTGATTCGTTCATATTTTACCAAAAATTTGGTTAATTCAACTAAATGTTTCTTCCATCTGCATTGAAATAAATATTATTTGTTTCAAGTATTTAATTAACTTCTATATATGCAAATCTATCATAAGTATCAAATTTCATTAAATCTATCATCGCAAGTATCAAATTTATTCAAAATGCATTCTGAATCCTAATAGATTTAGCATTTCAATCAAGAATATTAAATTAAAATAAGAATTCAAAACACGTATACACATACACACATACAGCTTCCAAAAGAATGATATTTTTCTGTGCATAAAAATCTTTGATAGAACGTCAATATATTCCCAGATTTTTATCTTGAGTCTATTCGACTTTAAATTGCCAGAGACAGAGTTTTATCAAATAAAATAATAAAACATTAAATAAAACTAACAGAGAAGTACATTTGATTGCTTCTAGATACGGTCAGAGAATTACTAACTCATGTACCCGGAACTGTGAAATCCGATCCACCGACCGGAGGAGCGCTGGTGGCAGAATTAGGAAGCGAGTCCGGCATGACACCTCTTCATCTGGCCGCCTATTCCGGAAACGAGAACGTCGTACGATTGCTGCTGAACTCCGCGGGTGTTCAGGTACGGGAGAGTTCGACGAGCATTACTGTCGTTCGTGAATATCTAGTCGCGTGAATTATAAAGACGCACGGGAACACTCTGACCGCAGGCGGACGCGGCGACCACCGAAAACGGATTCAACCCCTTGCATCTGGCCTGCTTCGGCGGTCATATCACCGTCGTGGGTCTGCTGTTGAGCAGATCGGCGGAGTTGCTGCACAGCGCGGACCGTTACGGCAAGACCGGACTGCACATCGCAGCGACCCATGGTCACTATCAGATGGTGGAGGTTCTCTTGGGTCAAGGGGCTGAGATAAACGCGACCGACAAGAATGGCTGGACACCGCTTCATTGCGCGGCGCGCGCCGGCCATCTGGATGTCGTGAAGCTGCTCGTAGAGAGCGGCGCGTCCCCGAAGAGCGAAACGAATCTTGGCTGCGCGCCGATCTGGTTCGCCGCGTCCGAGGGTCACAACGACGTGCTCAAGTACCTCATGGAGAAGGAGCACGACACGTATGCTCTGATGGACGACAGAAGGGTAAGACACGCCTGATCGATAAGAGTGAGAACTCTCCCGTAACTCGCTCGTATACGTATACCTCGGGCGATCTCGTCGCGAGCTATCCGGGTCACATGGAAACGACCTCGAATGAAATCGCCTGGGGCTAGGCATTTTCGAGATCCTCGCGGCGTCACAGCTTCGCGTTTCGCGGATTAAAGGAGCGCACGACATTCGGAAAGTTTTACTCATTTCGTCGACAGGAGTCGACCAACCAGACTAATAAATTTGCGCTTTAATGTCGAGTACGCACGCGAGATATGGTTGAACGGCAGTGATTCCGTGGACGAAAATTTATTGTTCATTCACGTTTGGCTCAGACAATTTTAAAACGAAATAAGCATACCCGTCGTATAAAGTTCCGCGGTCGGCACTGTCCTACAAGCGCAGTACGATCAATTGTGTAGAAACTCTGTAGAATAATTAACCGATGTGCGACATAACAGCCTCTTAGAAACCAAACTGATCAACCCAATTTTTTATAAATTTATCAATTTTAAAAAAAGTTAAGCACGCTAATTATGTGTTCTGCTACTGTACAGAAATAGATAGAGAAAGAGAAAGAAAGAGAGAGAGAAAGAGAGAAAGAGAGAGAGAGAAGAGAGAGAGAGAGAGAGAAAGAGAGAGAGAAAGAGAGAGAGAAAGAGAAGAAAAGAATCAAAGAATAACTTCGTAGAAAATTGTCTAAAAAAAAATAATAAGAGATAAAATTTTCTTATTTGAAACCATAATTAAGGCAATCGTCACGAAAACTGACATATTTCTTGCAGTTCGTCTACAATATGATGGTCTGCAGCAAAAGTCACAACAACAAGCCAATAGAGGAGTTTGTCCTGGTGTCACCCGCGCCGGTCGACACGGCGGCCAAGCTGTCCAACATTTACATGAAGCTTTCCGAGAAGGAGAAGGAACGCGCCAAGGATTTGATCGCGGCTGGGAAGCAGTGTGAGACTATGGCGACTGAGTTGTTGGCCTTAGCGGCGGGCGCCGATTCAGCCGGCAGGATCTTGACGTCGATGGACCGCAGGAATGTTGAGTTTCTGGACGTGTTGATTGAGAACGAGCAAAAGGAGGTAATCGCGCACACTGTGGTGCAGCGTTACCTCCAAGAACTTTGGCAAGGCAGTCTGAATTGGAACGCGTTCAGGACTATCCTGCTGTTCATCGCCTTCCTCGTGTGCCCGCCCGTCTGGCTCGTGTTCGCCCTTCCGTTTGGCCACAAGTATAACAATGTGCCCATCATCAAGTTCATGTCGTATCTCACGTCGCACATCTACCTGATGGTTTTCCTGCTGTTGGTTGGCATTACGCCCATCTATCCAGTGGTGAGAGCCAGCTTGATACCTTACTGGTACGAGTGGTGCCTGCTAGTGATGCTCTCGGGGCTGTTGCTGTTCGAGCTGACGAATCCCAGCGACAAGAGCGGCCTGGGCTGGATCAAACTGGCGGTGCTGCTCTTCGGGATATTCGGCGTGGCGTTCCACCTGATGGGCTTCGTATTCGTGCAGAGACCGTATTGGCCGACTCTGCTCTACCTGAGAAACCAGCTTTTCGCTCTGAGCTTTCTTTTAGCATGCGTACAAATATTGGACTTCCTGTCGTTTCACCATCTGTTCGGACCATGGGCCATTATCATTGGTAATCTCATGAAGGATCTCGCGAGATTCCTCGCCGTGTTGGCCATCTTCGTCTTCGGCTTCTCCATGCACTTCGTCGCGCTCAATCAGGCGTTCAAGAACCAATCGCTGCAGGAGGCGCGTGCCGACGACAGGAAGAAGAAGGAGGCGTTCCACGACGGTAAGTTCGAAACGCATTCTCTCGCATTTTCTGCGATTTTCTCCACCTTGCCCCACATCCATTCTTCCATTCTTCAACCAATATCTATCTCTTTTTTTTTCTTTTACTCTACTTCAACGCCAGGCTAGAACTAACGGCGCAGTTAACTAATATTTTACAGCTCCCGTCTATAGTATATAATATATACGCGCACATATACTGTAGACACCGTAGAGATACCTTATCTGTAGATATCTAACGTAGGTCTAGATCTTAGATTGGCAATCGCTTCGACGCGGTACTGGTTCTATTAACAGGATGTAGACAACGCTTTTCGCCCACGCAGCTGCTGAGTCGCGTGGGCGTCGATCTAACGACGCAGTTCCTCTCCTCTCTTATATAAATCGGCAATCGCGTTTTCTCCCTCTTTCTTTTTCTCTTCCCTGCGTAAATTCTTATATTATTAGGGTTTAAAGAACCGACGTAATTTCGACGAATGCAGATCTCGATGTTATCAACGCGAACACTCGAGTACTAGCACTCGAGCTCGTCGAGATTATGTCGGCTTAATGTCTCGTTTTGAATTAGTTCGCAGGATCAAAGGTGTATATATATATATATATATATATATATATATATATATATATATATATATATACACCTCCCTGTAACGTGTTCCCTTGTCCTTCCGCTAAATTTGCTCCCCCTTCGAAAAGAACCGGCTGACGTTATGATCAATTCGCGCGCGTAGACCTCTTAGAGTTGTCGTTAAAGAAAAATTTCTAACACTAGCATACCGTAAAACAAAGTCCACACCGTGTCGATCATACACAGAGACATGCGGAGCGATACAAGATCATAATAGGATAAATTGCAATGATAGATTTGTTGACCAATGTTACGGAAAGGATGATGGAGACGCCACCAACGGCGCCTCCTCGTCGCTACGGCCGCTACAGGAAAAAGAATGACTGTTGTGAGGAAAACAGAGATAGTAAGTTTTGCTGTGTTTGAAAAAGATAAAAAAAACGATTAATCAGAAGTAACCGAGCGAAAAGTGATTTAAAACCAAACAAGCAATGGCACACGCAAAACTGAATGCAGGACACGATCCATCTTGGTGTCGTCTCGTCTGCATCGTGCATTTTGCCCAGTGTGTGTTGCCTGCTGAGACTGCTGCCTGACACGACGGAACCAAACCAAAAAAATAAGGAAAAAAAGCGAATAAGATCTTGTATTATGTCTTGAGTCGATTTGTTCAAGCTCGAACGACACCTCGGCGTCGTTACGCCGCTGAATCGATAGAGTTGCCGAATCAGCATTAATTATTGCATATATTCGGATCATATGCGCTCGCGCATATGTTCCTTCACACAGCCTCTGCCCGTGTGTGCATCCCCGTGTCTCACTGTACATATATGTGTCTATATGTACATACATATACGATACATGAACGCACAGATATGTGTATGTACATGCGTGTGTGTTTCTGTGTATTACCTACTATACATACATATATTATAAGTAAGTTGTTGGAAACCTGTTTTTATACTAGTGGACACGTCAATGTTGTCTCGATTCATGATATGCATTGACCGCACGATCGTTTAGCTCTCGATCGAACTTCTCTCATCCTACAAATAGCCCTTCCCTTCTTCCTTTCACCGGAAAAATTCCTTCTCCGCCCTCTCTTCCTTTTTTCCTCCCTCTCTCTCTCTCTCTTTCCTCCCCCATCTCTCCCCTCTCTCCCTCTCTCTCTCTCTCTCCTCTCTCTCTCTCTCTCTCTCTCTCTCTCTCTCTCTCTCTCTCTCTCTCTCTCTCTCTCTCTCTCTCTCTCTCTCTCTCTCTCTCTCTCTCTCTCTCTCTCTCTCTCTCTCTCTCTCTCTCTCTCTCTCTCTCTCTCTCTCTCTCTCTCTCTCTCTCTCTCTCTCCCCTCTCTCCCTCTCTCTCTCTCTCTCCTCTCTCTCTCTCTCTCTCTCTCTCGCCTTATTTCCTTCGCATTTCTGCATGCAAACAACATTTACGCGATGCAATGCGTCTGGCTTTGGAGGCGCGCAAGCCGGACAAGCAAGGAAGACGTGTATTCTTCGAGCTGCATGCCGCATCCTCTCGTCTCCACTGCAAACGTACGTGCGGTGTGTTTAAAAAATCTCCACTCGCGTCCTCCCCATCTCCCTCTCGCTCTCATTTAGCACGGAACGCACGATTGTTCGACGAATGTCCCTTGTTCGACCACCTGGCTGCCTCGGGAAACAACGCATCGACATCAGACTTGCATCACCGATTAACAAAGATGCACGGCGAATAGAGAAAAAAAAAGTTGCATACCTTACGAGAAGGCCGACGCGAAGCGATCATGTCCGAATCGGCATGTAAAAGCAAGGCACATATTAGAGCGACGAAACTAAGAAATTGAAATGTGCCCGACCCGCAGTAAGAAGCTCGCGACATGCATCATAGTCGGCGTTAGACTGCAACTGCTGCCCGAGCATGGCCAGAGTCTATATAAAAGCATGAGCATGTTCGTTCCACCGTTTGCTCGTTCGTTCGTTCGTTCGTTCTCTCTTGCATTCGTTCGATAGTTCGTTCGTTCGTTCGTTCGTTCTTTTCGCCGCTCGCTGGATCGTTATGTACGTTATTATGGAAACTTCACGCGCGTATCCACATACAATAGCGAGCAAGTTATTACTTAACCACTAGTAGTAGCAATGGTCTGCAATGGCACGAAATGAGCAATGAGCTAAAGAGCAAGTAAGAAAAAAAAAAGAAACGAAACGATCGCTCCGTTAATAGAGCAACCGAGAAACATCTTGTGTGTGTGTGTGTGTGTGGTGTGTGCCTCGTAATTCCAGTAAAGATGAATCCGGTGCTCGCCTTCGAGTATCTGTTCTTCGCCGTCTTCGGCCAAACCACCCACACCGAGCTGAAGGTCGAGTCCAATCAGCCGGAGTGGACCGAGGTCCTCTTCAAGTTGACCTTCGGCGTGTACATGTTGGTCTCGGTAGTGGTGTTGATTAATCTGCTGATCGCCATGATGAGCGACACTTATCAACGGATACAGGCGCAGTCGGACATTGAATGGAAATACGGGCTCAGTAAACTGATCCGTAACATGCACAGGTAAGCCTGCGACTTTCTTGAAAGACGCGATATACGATAACACGATGCCCTTTTCGCAAGTCGTTTTAATAGCGCGCGCGGCTCGACCCCGAGAATATAACACGCGCCTGCGATAAGCATCCCGCCGATGAGAACCGACGGCTATCTGGCTTAAAGTAGCTGAAATCCCTATTATCTACTCGTCCCGCGCGCCCGACTGCGGTACGTTGAGCGCGTCGATCTGTTTATAAATAGAACAGCGTTACTTTTACGAGACCGCACACGAAATTGCGCTCTTCTCCCCCCCTTCTCCGCCCCTTCGTGTCCCCAGCCTGTCGTGTCTCACAGGCGAATAAAACGGACTTGTGTGTGATATACACCAATGTCGTTCTCCGTTTTACACGTGTAACGCAGCCGACACCTTCTCGTGGTCCCGCCGCGATCTCGACCTGGTCCCCTCGAAAAAAAAAGCAAAAGTAGCTCGCTCTAAGCACTCGGGGGAGTTGACGGAGCATTCCGTGTGTTGGAAACGCGATTGCGTGTTGCAGAACCACTACAGCTCCGTCCCCGCTAAACTTGTTCACCACCTGGACCGTATACTTCATCAAGCTGTGCAAGCAACGCGCCGCTAAACGCAAGCGACCCTCGTTGGTGCACATGATGGGGCTGCAGCGCGCCAGCCGTTTGTCGCCCAGGTCGAAGATGGGCGCCAAGTGGCTGGCCAAGGTTAAAAAGGGCCAAGTCCGCCCGAAAGACAGCGTGACTCTCTCGGTGGTGCACCTCAGCCCGTTGGGCAGTCAGTTGTCCTTCAATAGCGCCACCAGAATCGAGAACGTAGTAGACTGGGATTCAATCAGAAAGAAGTATCTCGCCCTGACCGGGAACGAACCCGAGAAGGACGAGGCGGATAAGGAGGAGAAGGGCGATGAGGACGAGAACGAGGACGAGAACGGGCCGACGAACGCTGCCAACGCCTCCTCGACGGCACCACCGACGGTCCCGACACCGCCCATGTAAAGATCAGCTCCGTTCACCTTGTTCTCGTCGAACGTCGAAGTATACGAGAGTTTGCCCCGCGGGGAAAAAAAAGAGAAGGAAAAGAAAATTATACAACAGCAGCAGTGATATGATCGGCGACGCGCTCGCAAGTAAGCGCCAGCAAACGAGCGACTCGCGTCGCACAGCACGATCTACCTCACTTAGACAGACTTAAAACAGTGCGCTAAGAGGTAGCCTCTCCTCGTGAACGGTTTCGCGACACAATCGTAATCACAGAGACAAATCCCGAGAGACAATCGAGCGAGAGCATCTTAGGGGGATCCCCTCGAGCGATCCTCGCGTCGGCGACTACACAGCCTCTAGCGTTTAAACATCTAAGTAAGTAATGTTCACGACGTGACACTCGTGAGTTTCGTAGGAGACGCGTAATTGGTGTTGTTTGCGCGACGCAATGAGTACGGAACAATTTCGCCGATTCAACACCAACATCATCATCACCACCACCACAGCCACTACCACCACCACCACCACCACTACCACCCTCTCCGCCACACGTCATGGCCAGATGCCTGCGAATGCCAAATCGCCCATGAATCGCCCGCCACATCCGATCGCTCGATTCGCTTCACTGATTGTTATTATATCGTTGTTATATCGTTGTTATTGGATTCATTCGTCCGCGGCACATCGCGCGTTTAGGATGCAGAATATAAATTCTCGGTCAACCCCGATGACATCGTTTTCTGTTGTAATGAGCCGTCATCATTAAAGCATTCATTGAAGTTAAATGAAACTTGACTGTGGATCTACAGATTTGCGTTTGTAGACGAGGAGGAAGAGAAACGTGTCTCTGCCTCTTTGCTTCTTTCTCCTTCCTTTAAAGTTAAGGTATCAGTTAACTTCGATTAATGTTCGCGCGCACGCAACGGTCCGTAGAATAAAGGAAATATCCCTGACAAGACAAACGTACAAAGGCGTTCTAATGAACGTCGCGGAGACATTCCGACTACTCAGACGTCCTTTGAATATTTGCGATGTTTGGAATAGTTGCACGTTAACATGTATCACGATCTCTCCTAGTATCTGTTGTCTTGCGCGCTTAGAATTAGAAATGGTGTCTCCTTAGATGGAAATACGACTCGTTCAGGGCACTTGGATATCTCTTCAGCGACAGAATGAAGAAATTCGTGCGACGTATGCAGCATACACCTTGTAATGGCTTCAACTCGATCCTCCATTCGACGTACGATAGTTGCGACGTTAGCATGTGTTTGTTCCCCCCGCCCCCTCCCTCAGTACCCCCCTCGAACAATGTCAGAGAACATTTTTGCATAAAGATAGCATGCATTCGCGCGCATTTATGAGATGCCTCTTACGAGACACATATTGTTGACGCGTATTTACAGTTTACATGAATCCCATAAACGCGGTCGAGTTGTTGTTCTTCGCCATCTTCGGTCAGACGACGCACAATGATTTCAAGAAGAACGAATTGAAGCAGCCCTGGTGGACGACCGTGCTCTTCAAGATCACCTTCGGCATTTACATGTTGGTGTCAGTGGTGGTGCTTATTAATCTGCTGATCGCTATGATGAGCGACACCTATCAGCGGATACAGGCGCAATCGGACATCGAATGGAAGTACGGATTGAGCAAGCTCGTACGAAATATGCACAGGTAAGAGAACAAATCCCGAACTCTAGATATTTAGAATTAAGGACAAAAGGAATAAGAGGAAGCGGGGAGCAGTGAGAATAGAAGGAAGCAAAATGGAATTCGCGTCGCAATAATCAAACTGATTCTCCAATGCAGGACCACCACGGCGCCGTCCCCGCTCAACCTCATGACTACGTGGATGGTGTACTTCTGCAAGCTCTGCAAGAAGCGCAGGACTAAGAAACGGCAACAACCCTCCCTGATGCACTTGATGGGCGCCGGTCACATGTCACCCCGTTCGAGGATGGGCGCGAAATGGCTGTCGAAAGTGAAGAAAAACACGCAGATCGCCCACAAAGACAGCGTGGCCCTGTCGGTCGTCCACCTGAGTCCCCTCGGCAGTCAGTTGTCCTTCAACAACATCGTCAAGATCGACAATGTCGTCGACTGGGAAGTCGTCAGGCGCAAGTACAGAGATCTCTACGGCGAGAAGGTAGAGAAGCCGGTCGAGGAGAGCAAGGAATCGACGGAGACGAATCCATTGGCGGCCTTGGAGGGATCGTCGAGCGTCGCCATGAAATCGGGACTGCCCGGGGCCTGAAGGAAGACAAGAAGGAAGCAGAACAGAAATCGCCAAAGATCACTCGCTAAACCAGCGTTCTATAGCGTTTTTCCTTTTTCCGGGGTTCGACGCGCATTCAAGATGCGTTTGATCGCGCGCGATTAATTTTGTGTACATACGCGTGCAGGGGCGCGCGACAAAGCACGCAGTGGTCCTTGTCAGAGTATCACTTTCTTTTTCTTTCAAATAAACGCTTAGTTCGACCTCGCCTCGCTTGTACAGTTATTAGCTAGAAGACTACCCGCTCCTCGTGATCCACGGTCTAATCGATTACCTATACCATATTTTAGAAGCTACCATGGGGAATACCCGTATGCATAGGAATCGTTCCACGTCACATTTGACGGTTAGTCATTGTATTATCTTAATAATATACATTTTTTTTCTCCCACTTTGAATGTTCTCTTTTCGATTATATACAATATATATACGTATATATGTATGTTTACATATACGTATAAATGCATACATAGAGCGCGTAACGATTCTTTCTCTTTGTCTTTTTCTCTCTATCTCTTTCTCGCAACGAGGCATGTACTGATCATTATGCCTGCATCATGTTGCCTACGAAATAGCGAAATATCAGCGCTCAATACATACTTATAGAATACGTATGTACGCGAAATGACTACGCAAGGCCGCGATATCACGATTTAGAATTGCCTTCGAATTGCTCACGTCATTACACACACAACCATCACACGTTTTAATGTGTAGCATGTAACATACTGTGTTCGCCGATACGTCAAAGCGAACGGTTGTTTGTGCGTATGAATCGATGGGTCTCACTCACTTTTCAATCATTCGCATGTTGCGTGACGTTCAACTGGCATGCATCTGTGATAGCATGTGTGAATGTATACTCTATGAAAAATAGTTCGATCAAAAGGAACTCGATGAGATTGTACGAAAGAATCTTAATTTTTAAAATTAAGGCTTTAAGAATCTTGAATTCATTCTTAACACACTAAGAACGAAATACTTGAAAATTTATTTGTGGGACATAAAGTTTATTTCGCAGAAATAAATTTTCAACTATTTTGTTATACACTTTTGTTATATGTGTAAGTACTCACATGTAAATAACAAGTAGACTGAGAAAAAATTATTGAAAATTTATTTATGGAATATAAAGTTCATTTCTGTGAAATAAAGTTTATTTCCGTGAGTAAACGTTATATCGCACAAATAACTTTTCAAGTATTTTTTTTCTCGGTATACTTGCTACTCACGTTTAAGTGCTCGCGCATAGCAAAAGTCAAAAAAAAAAATTCGATGGCTTTAAAATCTGTTCCCAATTTCGTAGATTAGGAACTCGTAATTTTACAAAGTAATGCTGCAATTCTAAACAAATATACGAGTAAATCGTAAAATCGTAAAATCGTAGCTTACGAAAGAAACAAGAAAAAAATCATAGATCTTTACGAATTATTATATGACACAGAATTGCAGACCTATTCATAAGTTCTTACGAGTCTTACGAAAACAAGTTACGAGTTTTACGATTTTGTCTAGAATTGCAGTATAAGTTTCTGTAAGTTCCTTTTAATTTAGTTTTTTTCTCAGGATGCGTAGCGAAATGCAGCTCTCACGTTGCAAGCCACATTCATTCATTCACGCAATTGAATGCGTTCAGAAACTTCTCATCGATGCGTATGCGATTTCAAATGTGAATACCTTTGCAGTTTACCACTCAGTATTTACTCATGGAGATCGAAACGCGCTGCTCGTCCCATCGCATGTTCTTAGGTTTTATAAAGCTCGCTGACTTCTCTACGATTAATCGTCAATTTTTACTGAACAAAGAACGACATAGTCGATTGATCGTCAGCATGAATTTTTACAGTTTAATAGAGAAAGAATACATATACTTTATATACGTATACTTTTTTCTGCTTACAATCAGGATATGACGACGAATAGATAACACGATAATTTATTTTATACTAGGCAGTGGCATAATCTGGAATTTGCGACATTATAACTGCATCAAATGTATGAAATAAGAATGATATATTTTCATAAAGAATTTTTAGCAGGAGAAATTTTTAATTGCACTACACCACTGCATTAGCATAGGAGCCAACCAAACTTGAACGCTATGATTTTTGATAATATGTAGTTGCGTATAACGGGATTAAAATTAACTCACCAATAAAATTTCTTTGATTTATCGATCTTTTTTTCTGTTTGCACAGTGAGAGTTAATCCGATCAATATTACGGAGTATCTTTTCTTCTCCATTTTCGGCCAAAAAGGCACCGACGACTTCACAATTACGTTAAGAAAAAAGCAACAACCAGACTGGACTATTTATCTGTTCAAGGTAAGAAACACAACTGTTACTACTTGTTTATATACTTATAAAGTATCTTATAACAAGTAAAATCTAAACTAGCTAATAGAACTCACGAAAGCAAACAAAAAATTTCATTATTAAATATAAATTTGGAAACTAATTATTCTCAAAATATTTAGTTCATTCTTACTTTATCATATATATTAGAACTTCTCTCTCGCTCACGTAATCTTTAATAATGACGAACCTATTCAGAGGTTATCATGCCTTATTTTAACTCTGACTAAAGGAACTTTAACCAAGATAATTAAGAGCCTCCGCAAGGAAACATCCGTAACGCTTAAGTTATGTTAAGTACTGACTGTAAACTGCCCACCAAACACAATGTTACATGTAACGTACATGTTAGTTGCAATTTCCTACTCAGTAATATAACTGTTATATAACATGCATGTTATATAACAGTTATATTGATGAGTAGGAAATTGTAACTAACATGTACGTTACATGTAACATTATGTTTGCTGGGTGAAATCTATAGATAACAGCAAATCTAAGTCAACGCACAAAGAAAATCGTAACGTAACAAAGGCATGATTTTGTGTGATCAGGCAGATTATCTTTCATATATGAGATAAATATTTATCAAATATTTTATAGTAAAATAATTAATAGAGAGATATTTAACTTAATAAATTAATATTTTATCAAAATTTTGTTTTCTACGTTATAACGTTTTTTTTTATTTAGTCGCGATCCCGCACGCCCGAGTTACCTCTTTATCGTCTTTCAAAAAACGATGTCGGTCAAAGATTGTAGCAGTTGCAACTTACAGCAACGAAGCTGATGCGAATCGGGAAACTCCCTGGTGCGATACAGTTTCTCATTTGCAACCGAGAACCCTTGATATCCTGTATCATATTCTATATCCAAGTTCATGACAAATATCTGCTTGTCCTTTCGACAGGTGTCATTCTCGTTGTACATGCTCGTCAGCGTTATAGTACTGATGAATTTACTAATCGCCATGATGAGCGATACGTATCACAACATTCAGTCGCAGAGCGATATCGAGTGGAAGTACGGTCTCAGCAAATTGGTTCGCAAAATGCAAAAGTGAGTAGATGCAATCATGTCCATACACACACAGTATTCCGTGAAAGTAACTTGTAAGTAGGCTTTGATTTCAAACTCATATGGAGCTTTGCATTACGTTTATTTTCAATATTCTCTTTTGAAGAGCAAAAACTGCTCCGTCACCGTTGAATCTCGTCACCACGTGGATAGCGTATCTTGGGAGAACTTGTAAGAAGGAACGAATCGCAAGACAGAGGACGAACAAGTCACGTGGATACATGGAACCTACTACACATCAGAATAACTTCCCAAAATCTGTACGCAGACTTCCAATGCACTTTTGTCATTCACTTTTTGTTATTCACCAATTACGTCATATTATGAGACTATTAGCTAGCGTGATGGCACAGAGAACGGGAGATTAGGAAATGTAACGAAGGAGAGGGGGTAGAGATAAAAAAATATTAAAATTTCGCGTGACGTAATTGTTAAATGGCCACTTATAGGTATTTTACGAATATAAGGTTTTATTTTTAGAATAATAGAATACTTCCAACATCACGAGCAAAGAGCAATGTCAACTTCTCCTTACTTCAATCGAGCCCGGCTGATAGTCAATGGTCCTTGAGCAACGTTCCTAGAATACAAAACGTCGTCGACTGGGACACAGTGCGCCGAAAGTACCGCACGCTATTCGGAGATGAAGTCGAGAAACCGTTCGATAAAGAGGCAACGCTTGCTGCAATAGCTTAAACAGTCAAGTTTGTCCGACATATATCGTTCGACATCGTTGAATATAACTTTGAATAATACGTGTCACTTTTTATCACCGTTCTATTTTGTATCGTAATATATTTGTAATGAACGTCGTATGTGTAGATAAGATACTTTCTACTCTTTTGTACGTTTCCCCGCGGTATCACTAATTATAATAAAATATATATATATATATAAATATATATATATATATATATATATATATATATATATAACCGTATAATGTATGTATAAACGTGCAAAGCTTCTCCAAAACTTCCTTCGCCTCTCTCATTATATCTCGCCCTTTCCGAACGGCGACTGCGCGTTGGTCTCCAGATAGAAGGTACCCTGAGCGTCAGTGCTGACGAATTCACCCATGACAGCGGTGGTGTTGCTGCCGCATTTACTCAGCTGGAAGTCCATCCAGTTGGGGCACTGTACGGCGACAAAAGCATCGGGACGCACAATCGACTCGATAAAGAATTGATGCGATCTGAAGTGACTGCAAGACTCTAAACATACGAGATGCATTAGTCCATAGCCGTCACATTATAAAATTGAAATATAAAATTTAAAACGCCATACGGGTTGAAAATATCGGACATCCGGGTTGCCTAAACGTTCCTCCATTTGGATAAAAGTCCACGTGGCCGATCGGTCTGACGAAGCCTAAGCCACCGGCGCAGGTATGGATAACATCCACGAAATTCGCGTCCGTGGAATCCAGTCGCTCTTCTGTGTCCTTCAGATAAGGTGTTTCATACGCTGGTCTGGCCGGATCGAGACCGGTGATCCGGCCGAGTTTCTTCAATGAGGAGCTGCCAACGGACCCGGCTACATGGGCGCCTAGACTGTGTCCCAAAACGTGAATATCGTCGAAGGAGATCTCCGTCTCCGATCCGAGAAATTCCAGAAACGCAGCCACATATTCTCCCACCTGTAAACGTGATTGATTGATTTCAGATTCCTGTTTTATTGACGTTCGTTTGCTTTATTAGTATGTGTGGTACTTCACGTGATGATCGTCTCATCTCCCTGATTATTTTTTGTAGGATACACCAAGTTCTTTTATTCACCTGACGAGTAAGTCTCACGGACGTTAGGTATTCCTTGTTCGCGCCGGGGAACCAGTTGACGCAAATTATGTTGTAATCTCCGATGCTAAGGTAATTCCGTCGAATGTCATGATACCAAAACGCATCTCCGTTCTCTATCCATCCGTGAATAATGATCTTAGTCGGCCAGTCAGGATTAAACGGAGAATCCTTCAACTGAGCGGTATCACCTGTTCGTAGGATCACAGCTTCGTCCTTGTTGTCCTTAGTATAAAGATCGTACGTCACATCCTCCGCTTTGATATCCAAGTCGAGGACATCGCCGATCACCGTGTGATCATTTGAAACAATCGATGCCGGGTTCATGAAAATTTCAAAAAGACCATTCTCGGGGTGAAAGTCTTGAATGTTTTGAAGTGATAGTCGGCGACCTACAAGCTGGGCCGTATTGAAAGGCACATCTAAAATTAGAATAAGTAACAAATAACGTGACAATGTATGATACTTCGATAATAAGATATTTATATAATAAGATTTATATTATATACTAGAGATGTGTGAACTATTCGAATTCGAATAGAATCGAATCAAATGAAATCGACTCGATTCAAATTTGAATCCCTATAATTCGAAACCGAATAATTCGAAAATTTCGAATCGAAAAGATTCGAATACGGATCGTGCACATTAGCATTAACGAAGAACTATTAAAGACATCCAGCCTTATGGGAATTAGCATGACTTGAAAAGTTTGCTATACATTAAATTTTTCTTCAAAAATATTAAAAGAAGATAATGGTTTCTAGATAAACTCTTACCGACAACTGTCGAATCGATATGTGTCGTTGCGCAGCTTTCAAAGCTAGAACTGTATACAGGTTTACCAATTATATATTATATATTTCTTACCTTAAAATTGATATCACATGATCAATATTATCTCTCTCTGTTAGTTACTGAAGTCACTATTTTTATGTTGAATTCAATGATTATGTTAATTAAAAATTTGTTTAATGATTCGATTCGATTTCACTCGATTCGATTCGATTCGGGTGAAATTTCATCGATTCGATTCAATTCGATTCGACATTAAAAATCTTTTATTCGCACACATCTCTATTATATACAAAATTAAAAAATCATAGATTTGAAAGAAACTGAGTTACATACTTAAAAACAAGAATGCGCAGAATGCTGCAATAAGAGCCATGGTTACACTCTTTTACATCGTAGTCCGGGGATTCTTTATATACTTTAGCGTTACATAAACCGAAAACTTCTTATATCATTCCATTAGATTTTATTATCCATGTCAAATAAGGAAAATAATGACCGCTCCACGAACATCCGGCGTTTGTTTACTCTATTTCTTGAGTGTATTGATTCTGCTACTTCGACTTTGTAAAATTGGTCAAATATAGACGACGGGGAATTTTTGCAAAATACTTTTTATTTGTCTTACTTGTCAACAAACATTGGAAAATATATAATGATGATGTTACTAATGCATCAAATATTAACGCTGTCTTTGTACTTATCTCCTTATATAGATTGCATTCTATAATATATATTTGTATCGTTTTTCTAAACGACATGTTTAGTATTTAAAAAAATAAAATAAAAGCGAGTAATATACAAGGCGTTCTGTATTCTATATTCTATATTTAAGAACTTCAAAAATATATTTTTCATATGTTATATTTGTATAGTTTATATTTATGTATATATAATATTTTGATTTCTTTATTATAGTATCTTCTTGTTAAACTTTTAAGTATATATTGGCAGTATATATTGGAAGACAAAACGGCAGTATATATTGAGACTTAGTGAATAACTTATAATTCCTGAATAGTAATTTGTCTACCTTTTATCACATTGTAAATCATACAATTTCACAAATTTCAATTAAGTTAAGGTTATTTCAATTAAATTAAGTTAAGGCAAATAAGCTTAGGTTAGTGTGGTAATGTAAAATAAATTATTGATAGAAATATATAATAGAATAGTAATAGAAGACAAAAGTACACAAAAGTGTACTGGAAGTAGAAGAGGATACAAGAAATGAAGAGGATGAAATGATCTGATGGGATATAGAAGCAAAATATGATACTATAGAAATAAGAATGAAGTGCAAAGAATAAAAGAAAGACTATAGGTTATAGGATATGAAAAACTCTTTCTTAGCGATATAAACTGAAGGAGACATATAGGAAGCGAAAAAAGGCAGAGGAATCACTTTATGGAGTTAGTAGGAAGAACAGTGACGTAGCCAGAAAAAAATTTCGGGGAGGGCTGTACTTTTTATTTTTGACGAGCAAAAGAAAGGTTATTCAAAAAAAATTTCTCACATTTAACGTAACCCAAAAAATTAATTTTGGGGGGGGGGGGCTGCAGTCTCTTCAGCTCCCCCTGAGTGGTTACGCCACTGAAAAAGAATATAATAAAACTAACAAGATATGGGAGAAAATTGCGGAAAAAGAGAATGAAGATTAAATAGAACAATGATGAGATCGGAAAGAGAAAGAGGAAAAATAAAGGGATAAAAGTATACAGCTGAAAAATAGAGTTGCAAATATTGTATATGAGGACAACATGGTATCCATTGAATGAAATAGGAAAGAGTAATTGGATATGATATTAAGATGTAGATAATATAAAGATTAGATGAAAATTAAAAAGAAATTAAAAATTAAGAAGATTGTGAAAAGAAATTACAAAAATATTTAAGTAACAAGATGAATATAGCAAAGTCAATTAAAGAGAGATAATGTAACTATTAGTAGACTAGTAATTGAATAGATATAAATAAGAAATGAATACGTGCAGTTAAGGAATGTAACTATAGATCAAGTCTCCTTCTTGACTATATGAGCTGAAGGCTTTAAATATACTGATACTGATAGTATAAAGTTCATTTGTCATGAGTACAGGCTGGCCTGTATATTTTACACTAACATTGATATGAAATATCAATAGCATCTTTGGTGAATAATTACTATTGTGAATTCACTATTGTCACAATATGAACACCTCATATTAAAAAAATAACGTAAAAAGGAACTATTATTTATAAATTTTTGAGAATGCAATAATAAGTTTAGGAGATTAATGTCTAATGCCCAATTTCTTCACCTCTGGTTAATTTTATCTATCTGTTGAATGTCAACTGAAATTGATTAATTCTTGCCAACCATAAATATGATAGGTCAATTTCAATAGAATAACTGGTAGATAAAGTTAACCAGAAGTGAAGAAATTGGGTATAAACTTCGAATATATAATTTCACGCATTGTTCTTCTGAATATATACAATCTCTTTGCCGTATCTTATATGCCTGACAATGTTCAGTCCTGATGTAGCAGCTTCTTCACGTATGATTTCAAGCTCTTCCTCTGTAAAACCTTCAGGAAGAGGTTGTCTTACTATATTGTTTTGCACGGAATCGCACAAATCACGTGCGGCTTTCCGGAATTCAGTGAGTTTCGTTTTGTTCTCCTCAGATTTAAAGCAATTTTTCCATAAGCGTTTTTCGATTTCCAAGTATTCACGTTGTTTCATATTCGTCTGCAAATAGTACATAAATATATATATCCAGTTATGTTAAAAGGATTATTTTAATATTTCTTATAGGTTAATTTTCGACTCACTTGTTGAATTGCTTTCTTAATACACTGATTATGCAGATCTAACTTGTGAGCTTTTTGCAACTCATTCATTGCTTCATCATACTCTGCAATACTTAGAAGAGCTTTCCCGAAGCTAAGAAAAAAATATATGAAAAAAAACTTTGTCAAAATATCAACTTAATTTGATCCATATATAATTCGCACAAACTGTTGCATCGTTTATTAATATAACGTACTTATAATGAGTTTTTGCAGTAGGAATAGGAACCCTGTTACAAGCCAAGCAAGCATTACGTGGCATATTCAACTTGTTATAGCAAATCCCGAGATTAGTACAAGTCCGAGAGAGTAATTTCTTTATTTTTTCCTCTTCTATGTCATCTTTCAATTTTACCATATCCAGAAAGTCAACAACTTTTTTGTATCTGCAAGGAGGAAAACGCATGTATACAACTATATAATGAGCAGAGCTCTTTCTTAGAACATCCATTACTCACTCTCTTATTGCTTGTTTGATACGTTGCTTAGCGAAGTGATCTTTAGCAGTTACAAGCATATGTTTGACAGACTCTACCACGTTTGGAAATGACTGTTTCTCCTCCAGACTAAGATTATAATACGTATCTGCAGAACCATTATCAATAAAATCAAACAAATGAACAATGAAAATTACTTCTGCATTAGGAGGGATACGTGGTAGACAGCCCATAGCCTTGTAGGCATAGTCAGGATGCATCCAAAATACTGCTATCTCATGTTTACACATACTGGCTATAGCTATTTCTAAACCAGGTATGATGAGATCTTGTCCTAAACGCAATGTTCTTGGACGTCCAGTGACATATGAAGAATCAAAAGGTTCATCGTTATCCTCAAAATATCCTACATAATGGACAGTGACCTGAGCATTGTTAGGTATAACTTCTCCAACACCTTTCTGCTTGATATATTTCATCACCTAATTGAGCAAGGATATTATTGAATTGGCATCTGTCATTTTTTTATCAATATGACGATTTACTTTATTTCTATAAGAAAAAAATAATTTGCAAGAAATACTATAAAAACTGATTTACCTTTTGATCTGCTATCAAACTTGTCATCTTTTTTTTTAACTTTGCAAAACTAATACCGTGAAGAAGTATATTTGTTTCCTGTTTATCTATCTCATCGTCACTAAAATCATTCATGTTCAACATATCTAACATCTCCTCATTACTATATTGTGCGAATGAAGTATATGCAAACTCTTCATCTTCATCATCGTAATATTGTTCTCCAATTTCAAACGTAACCCCATCTTTGGATAGTAAATCTCTAAAACGGTAAACAAATTAATTAGAGTAACAAAGTAACTTTATATAATGTAAATATATTCTAAATTTCTTTCAACTTACTCGAGTTTGAATCCTTGCAACGAAGAAAATTTATTTTCGGCCATTTCGATATAGCGAGTTACTAGATTAATATTTATTTGACAATTTTTTTTCACAAGTTACTTTCTTTATTCTCAACAAAACAAAACAGTATTTCTTCCTACTAAGCAATCCAGTACAAAACAAGCACTATGTGCCGCTCTTATAATTTTAGGTCTGTTCTTTTGCTCTGCACTGCTGCACTGGTGCAACAAGTTAGAGTGAGACAAATATATATTTGTTTCACTCTAACTTATGGCACCAGTGCAGCAGTGCAGAGCAAAAGAACAGACCTTTTATTTGGACTTAAGCCAGCGGCACACGGTGCTTGTTTTCGTGTTAGATTGCTTGCTGGATGGAAATACTCTGTTTTGATTGGTGTATTTTCATCCATCTTCAGAAATGCACCAATCAGCAAGCAATCCAGCATGAAAACAAGCACCGCGTGCCGCTGGCTTTAAACTTATCTCTATTGTCCTTTCATCCAAGGTACTGAAGTACGAATTCCAAAAATATCAGTACTTATAACCAAAAAAGTACTTATAAGCTTTATGGTCGGTATTCATAGTCGAATCTTATTTCAAGATCGTCTTAAGTAATGTCTTAAGATGCGAATACGGCTCTGTGATTGGTTCATGACATCTTAAGACAGTACTTAAGTTGATCTTAAATATAAGATCTGATTATGAATACCGCCCATTGTTCTCTCTAGTCATACAAAGAAAAACCTAAACTGTGTTCAAAAATTCTACTCGACGGGTAGAGTAGCATTTAATTGATCAATCAGAATAAAGAGAACAGAGTATTAGTGTAGCAATGCAATTGAAAAGAACAGACTACAAAATGGCGTCATTCATTTTCTAAGAAAGGAGTCGATTGGAGTCGATATTCCTTGACATAACAAGAAGAGGTTAACCAACTCATAATAATGTGGTAGACCATTTTTGAACGTATTTATTTTATTCGTTTGTCAGAGAAAAATTTGTTTACTACGTCTCTTTCACAGGTGTAGCAGGTATATTCACCTGTGCAAGAGAATCCTGACAACATCTAGAACAGCCTCTAGCGTCGCCAATGTTAATAAAAATGTCAACGAGCTAGTGCTGCTGGGTCAGAAATATGCAACAGATGATTGGACAAACCTCACTTCAAATATTATTACTAAGTTAGGAAGAAATTTGCATGTCAAGCAGTACCATCCACTCTCGCATTTACGTCAACGTATTGTGAACTACTTTTACAAACGATTCCGTAGCAAGAATGGAACACCAGCGTTTAGCATCTATGATAACATATGCCCCATAGTCACAACTAGTCAAAATTTTGATTCCCTTCTTGTACCAAAGGATCATCCGAGTAGGAATAAAAGCGATTGTTACTTCGTAAATCAAGACACGCTGCTGAGGGCACACACCACTGCGCATCAGGCAGAATTAATTTCAATGGGTTTGAATAACTTCCTCGTTATCGGAGATGTATATCGGCGAGACGAAGTCGACAGTACTCATTATCCGGTTTTCCATCAGGCTGATGCAGTCAGGCTGTGTACCTTGCAGGAGTTATTTCATGACGTCAATGATTCCGTGGGTTTAAAGCTATTCGAACACTCTGGGGTAGAAACCACTGACAAACAAGGATGTCACACTTTAGAAGCAGTAAAGATAATGGAACAGGAACTAAAAAGTACCCTATTTGGTCTAGCACAAGCTATCTTTGGGAAAGGTATAGTTATATCATCCTTAATATTAATGTTATCTTTGATAACGATATAAGATTCTCAAGTCTAATCTAAAATGAAATTTAGAAAATTTATGTAATTACTGTGGTTGAGTAATTAATTGATCAATGTTAAAATGTTAAGAAATTAATAATTTCTAATCTAATTCAGCTTATTTTAAAAATAAGCTCAACCTTCAGCTCAAATTAGTTATCTTAAAATATATTAAACTTGTCAATTTTTTTTATACAAATTAGACTAATTCATCAATACTTTGATCATTGCGAGCTGTTTAATAATGTAAAATAATTAACTTTTAACTTTAATAAGTTAATTTAGTATTAATTGAATTAGACTTTATTTACTTTTGATGAAAACTAAGTTAATAAACAGGGTCATTAACTTTAAATTTAACAAAACTAAAAAAGAAAAAATTAACTTACCTAATCTTGATAATTATTAATTTCTCAATTTCACAAGATCAAAATGAGATTTTAGTTTAATGATGCTTCATATTAATAGATGTGCAATGCCGATGGGTTGACCAGTACTTCCCATTCACTCATCCATCCTGGGAGTTAGAAATATTGTTCGACGATAAGTGGCTCGAGATATTAGGTTGCGGTATCATGCGCCAAGAGATTCTTCAGAAAGCCGGTGCCGTCGATCGGATCGGATGGGCGTTCGGTCTTGGCTTGGAACGTTTGGCCATGCGCTTATATAGTATACCGGACATACGATTATTTTGGAGCCAAGATATCAGTTTCATAAATCAGTTTAAAGTAGATAATCCTGACGCGCATATACAATATACGGTGAGACATTATTTCGGATATAACGTTATAGATATATACTAATTACATCTCTATCTCTCTCTCTCTCTCTCTCTCTATAAATATCATATGAATAATTGGTCAAAATTATGAAATTTTATTTTTCTAAAATACTAATATAATGTTAAAATATTAAAATGTAATACGCGTTTCAGCCGATAAGTATATATCCTTCTTGCACAAACGACATAAGTTTCTGGTTACCAGAAGACGAAAGTTATTCTCCCAACGACTTCTACGACATAGTTCGGGAAATAGGCGGCGATATCATTGATCAAATTATTCTGAAAGACCAGTTCGTTCATCCAAAGACAAAAAGAACGTCTCACTGTTACACTATAGTGTACAGACACATGGAACGCACCTTGACTAAGAAGGAAGTCAATATGCTTCATCGTCAAGTGGAAAAAACAGCGACTGATAAACTAAATGTGATGGTTAGGTAAAGTTAAAAATAAAACGCTTTCTTAACGAAAACTGAGTTTTTATTTAGAGAGTGAGTTCTACGATCTACTTATTTCGTAAACAGCGCACGACACCCCCTCGAGCCGCTATTAACTTTAATGAAATCTGTTAACATACACATAGAGCGACGCCATCATCGTGTGAATAGCACGAATATACCAGAGAAGTCGGGAAAAGGAATATATTATTTTATTTGTGAATAAATTAATCACAAACGCGTTACATCAGCAAACAATAGTTTCCTAAAAATAGCTATTATTTGTGATACACTTCATTCATATTAGAGATAACAACGATTACAGTTTACATGTTCTACATACTTGCATTATATACATGAATATAAAACATATTACGTAATCTGATATCGATAGTTTATGCGCAATATATGTGATTTATTTATACAAAAGAATACCTAGACTGAAACGTTTCTTGAGAGATAAGACAAAGAAATAAATTTCAAATAGCCCCGGAATAAAAATTTCTTTATATAGTAGCATTAGTGCAAAAATTGCCGTTTATACTTAGTTCACAAAAATCACAGTTTCATTTCTGACACTCAAATCCTATTCCTTAATTGTATTAGCTTTAACAATTTCCTTTTTTTTTTAAGTAAAATGCATTAATCTCTCATTACGAATAAAGATTATTTGTCCCTTAATACGCTGGGATAGCTTGAAGATTTATTCGATATATGAGAAATACTGTTGTGCTCAATTGGAACATTCCTAATTAGTATTTTAAGAACGAACGATAAGCATCGAACCTATATAAATGCCGTGATACATGCATACAAATGCACGAAAATGGAAGATTCGACTTTGGCGTTAACGTTCATAAATAAATTAATATATATATATATATATAAACAAAAAAATAGATATATATAAAAAGAAAAAAACAGATAAAAAAAGTCATGTATTTTTAACCTGAAGCCAGGATGTGTGATATAGATAAGCCTTGCAGGAAATATTAACATTATACGAAGTATTGTGGAGTTGTTGGTTTCGCATGATAAAATCCAATCCGTATCTCAACGAAGTCACCCAGTGCACGATATAATACAAGAGATTTGGAAACTTGATCGGCTCTTATTCCGCAGCATAGGCATTTCCTGTTACATTAGTCCTCGATAGAATCGTTACAAAAATAGTTGGTTGATATAAAACGGTGCATATAATTTATCTTATTCCGCTACGAACGAACTGAGCAGTGTTAGTTGGATTGGATTGGAACGAAAGAGAAAATTTTTATACATCTCTCTCTATATTACTAATACATTACGTTGATGTTTTGTCCTCCCTTTTCTATCTATACGCAGATGGCAGATGACGCTTTCGCGCAAAATTTAGGATAATTTTGTGTAACTAGGAGGTGAGAACTTCTTCCTCAAGAACTTCAAGATATACAGTGGCATGCACGAGACTAACGTTATCACCAATACTTTCCACAAGAAGTCCGTTGTTTTGATAAATTCAGCATCTGTATTAAAAGGGAGAAAAAATCGTATGACATCAATGAAATGAATACTCGATAATTTCTTTCGTTATTGTTCATGCGTCAGACTTACCGAAGTAATCTTTGAGAACAACCAACGACAGTAAATAAAGCGCCAAAGAGAAGATTTCCGCGAGCATCATTATATGATGCCAAGTTCTAATCGTTAAAGCAACCATTATTAACTCCGTTAAAACAAGCGCCGAAAAACTAATGGCCACTATATGAATGAATTCGTCCTCGAACATTATAAGTGCACCATACATTATTACCCCTCCTGAAATAAAACATTATGGAGAAAAAGATACGATATGTTTCATAGGTATATCATAATTTAATAGGTTACTTGCCTTGATATATGCTTATTAAAACCCACATAAAAAACGTTTTATATGACAATGAACGACCCTTGCTTAACTCTTTATAGAGTTCTGGGTATGTAAGCGCTATTTTTCCTGATACATCTTTATCCAGTACCAACGAAAAGACGGGAAACATTGTGTATATTGTAGCATACCTAAATATTTTTCAGTATATGATCAATTTAAGCGTACTGCGATATTTAAGCAATTATTTTTCCAAAGAATTATAAGATATATCAATATAATGCAAAAAATACATTGAATAGTGTCAGTATTGTAAATTTGTATGTTTACTTACCCTACCATAAGGAAACCCTGGTATAAGGCAACTGAAGACAAATAAAAGACCGCAGAGAACACTGCCTGCATAGTTGAAATTATCAGGCCACGATGTATGACGAACTGGCTTAATGCGGCCGACCGTTTATAACTTCTTCTACCATGGACTAGCAACAAATTAGCAAGGTGACTAAACTGAGAAATTGAGAAATCCGCGGCTAGTGATGCTTGCCTTCCCTCAAGACCCTCCAGACCAATTCCTGATAGCATACATGTGATTAACCGTAAGTTACAGCAACTATTTAATTATTTTCATTAGATATTTAATTAGGTATAACACAACATTATGAATTTACACAAATAAGTCAAAATTGTATAAACGAGATTATGCATACCAGCGTCCGCAGCTTGTATCATCGAGACATCGTTGCCACCATCGCCAACGGCCGCTGTTCTCTTCCCGGTGTGTCTTTGTATGAGACTAACAACCTCGGCCTTCTGCGTGGGAGAGCATCGGCAACAGACGACGGCTGGTGAGCCGCAAGCAAGTTCCAGGAATTCCTGTTCATAATACTGCAAGCACACCTCCAGGGAATCACCGCTGATAACTAAGGCACAATCTTGCTTCTTGCGGAATGTATTCAGTTCCAAGTGGGCGTCAGTGCGCGTCACAACGGACTTGAAAACGTGTAGTCCTTGAGTGCGTGAGACCAGCCGTGAGGATTTCGCTATACACGTGGCGGTCTCCAGCTTGTCGCCGGTCAACATCCATATCTTTATGCCGGCGTTCCTCAAAAGCTCCAACGTAGGCCTCACTCTATCTTGCAGTCTGTCCTCGACACCGGTCACACATAACAGCTCCATTTCTCTCTCGAGGCTTTCAACCACCGCGGCGACCCTCGACACACGGTCACTAACGCTCATTCTCGCCGCGTTGTATCTATAATTATAGCAATTCAATCATTTACTCGAAATTTAATATCTTAACATGTATTTATCCACGTAATTTCTTAATCTTTCTAATGAAACGTTACCTCGCCTCGAAATCAAGGTATTGGTCTTCGGTCAGATTCTTCTTGGCCACAACCAATGTCCTAAGACCTTCACGCGCCATATTACCGCATACCTCCTCCAACCAATCATTATACTGTACAATACCAGACATCACGACGTCAGCACCCTTCAAGTAAAACACGATTTCCGAGCTGGACTCTTCCTTTACGATTATTCCCATTCGCTTGGTCTCCGACGTAAAGGGGAATATCTGTAGTATAGTGTAATTCAATATTTGACCATTCAAAGCTTTCAGTTGCATCGAATTCAAGTCTCGCTTGACCAGAGCCAATCCCATTTCTTCCGTCCACTTCACCAGAGCCACCTCGTCCGGACTCGAGGCCTGGTAATTACGCTTCTGTTCCGGCAAGTAATAATGCTGATCAGCCTCGGTTTGACTGAAACATTAAAATCCAAAATGATAATGACAGTTTCAGTTTTCGCGATCAGCAAGCGAGAGAAATCGTTCGTACCTCTGGATGGAACCCGTGTCTCCGGTCTCTCCCGTCTGTACGCTCATCGTATCCAGATTCGTAGTTCTTGTTACGTCGTCATAAACCGGGGTTACATTGTGGCATAGAGCTAAAGCGTGCACGGCGTCGTAAATCCGGGTGTTCTCAGATCTCCGTACTTTGCCACTATGCGCACTTGGTGCCGCTTTCACCGGGGAATTATCCGAGCTGATCGAGTAGTAAGATTTCAACACCGTCGTTACCTCGTCAAACGTCTCCTGGCCATAAGATATAGTGCCCAGATGGAGCTTCTTGAACACCATCTTATTCTGCGTCAAGGTGCCGGTTTTATCGCTCAACAGGTACGATATACGTCCGAGCTCTTCCGGGATAGTGGTTGTCCTCACGACCGTACCGACGATATCTTTGTCTCTCTGAATGCACCAAGCGTAGAACGCCTTACCCATGTCCAAGTTCACTCTCAAGCTGATAGGTATGATGTACGAAAATAGCAGGACGAAACGGAACATGTAACGGTACCATGGGCCGCTGAATCCCTTCAAACACATCATTACCAGAGCGAGTCCTATTACTGCACAAAACAGCACCTGTCGAGATATAATGCATATATTAATATTTATACGTACATACATGATATTTGAGGTGATATGGTGAAATGCTCGATTTGGCTTCCAGAATTGATGCCACATTCCTTTTGGATTTGCACCTGATATTTCACAGAAAAATTAACTCGCGAGTAAAATGAATACGTTAGATGTTCGATAGAATGTTACGAACCCTGTGAATACAAAATATATGTCTCAAGGAAGAAAAATGAAAAAGCAGGATATTGTCGGAATCTATTCATATTTGTCGAAAAAAATTTAGATAACGGATTTTCTGCGGAAAATAAATAAATGTGAATTAAATTTATTTATATTTGGAGGGGCAGTAATTATTTTCCCTAGAATATATGCTGAATGAATTATTTTACTTAAAATCTTCCCTTAGGAAATTTGCAAATATACACAGTTATCTCCTAGAATAGGTAACATTATTCCTAGAATAGGAATGTGGAACACGATACACTAAAATTAAATAGAAATAATTCCGATGAAATGTGCACAAATCCACAAAGGACATGGCATCAACCTGGAAGCCAGCTAAATTGAGTATTCGTACACGCATATCGATAACTTTTGAACATGTGCACAATACCTTCGTCAGTTGATTGATCTCTTGATCGAGCAAACCGACTTTTGATCTAATTGCAGAATGATTCATCAACGACCGCGTCTCCTGACCGGTGTAAACAACAATACCGAGAGCAGATCCTGATGCCACAGCTGTGTTGGCCCACAGAGTATTGTCCACACCCAAGCTCTCTTCGCTGCTATATCCATCATACTGAAAATATTGCGATCGTGTGAGAGGCAATCTGAGAATAAATAAATTTAGAGCACTGAAACAAAACGACTCACCCTGGAGAAGGTGCCAATGAAGCTGTGAATGTCCTTCTGAGGCTTCTCGACGTACAAGCTCGCCTTGATATCGAACAATTGGGAGTCGCTTTCCAATTTTTGCGTCGCAGGCACTGCTAATCTCAATTTCCAATCCGTCTCGCCGTCCAACTGATCAGTGCGCACGAAACATGCGCCTGACTTCTCGGTTGTGCGTAACAGCACCAGATCGGCAGGCACCCTTTGACCCTTCTCGACTATTACCTTGTGGAGCAGAACGCAATTGTTTAGGCCTCACGTGGCGAACTCCGCTGTTGAATCGGCAATAGGAATCGCTGTGACAAAACTTACCAAATCGCCAACTCGTAATTTCGAACTTGGTACTAATTCTGGCGTATCAAAACCCTTCACTAGCCTATAGTACTTTTGTGCATTGACTTCTTTGTCTCTCTTATATCTTCTAAAATCATCGATAGCTTCGCGGAAAATCGTTACGGTTAAAACAAAGCACAATGGTCCCCAGTATGTGTACAAATACCCTATTCTTATGTCTGGTATAAATTGGGATATAGCCATGAGCAGAAAGTATAAATTCAAGAAGAATTTAAACTGCTGAAAGAGGACCTGCAAAACAACAACAGATGTATCATTAATTACACCGCGCCGATCACTTCAAAGAGATGCCAAGACATCCTTCTTGCTGAGGAGAAACATACCAAAGGCAAGAAAGTAACAACATTGTATTTTTGATTTCTTATAACATTGGTGGGAAACTTTTCATGCATAGGCTGTCCAATGTGAATAACTCTGGCTCTTAACTCGCGCTCTCTGCAGCATCTTCTCCACATCCAAGTACAACATCTGCAAGCACAAGAACACATTTTGTTCTAACAAAACTGCATACAAATTGAACAAATTAAGAAACTGAATCTCCTACTACAACACATTTGCTTTCACCTAAACTTTGTCACATATTATTCACAAAGTCAACAAATAGAAGTTAAAAATAAAAAAAGCATCATTGTCTAAATGAAAGTGTAAATCTGTCAATGTTTGCAACGTGACATGACTGACAATCACGAGCACAGTGATCCAGTTGAGTCATTGAAGCTTGTCGAACGTAAACAAATGTACAAACGTCAGAGCAACCATCATCGTCCAACGCATCGATTGGACGTCGCTCGCATCTACTAAGAAATATCCAATAGGAAATTCATTGTCACAGACAGAAAATTCACATAAAGGGCTCATGTCGTCGCATAAAAGGTACGAGGTACGGCGCATAAAAAATCGGGGTTTCTTCGAGCGAGACAAGATGTACGTCACCTCGACCAAGAGCTGTAGTTCCGCGGCTTGGATATTAACGGGATGTCCTCTTTGGACAGCCTTATAACGTTGCTCTGCGTCTCCATGTAGGTTATTTCCTCGTTAGAGGCCGCATAAAGGATCTCCGTCGTGACTTCGCTCGAGTTTCCTCGCGCTTCGTAAGAAACAACCACGTCCGCGATGGGGTTCTTATCAAATTATACCGAGAACCAACAATGTTATGACATCACATCGTCGTGATCATGGAATATGCGATCCCAAGACACGTCAATTGCGGTAACATCGCGCGATTGGCGCGTTCGGGTCACAGAAACCCTTCAGGATTGGTCGCACCTGGTCGATCCAACGGCGCGAGGCCAATAGGCGCTACCACGTCTCGATCGTAAAACGTCAAATTGTTCTCGGCGCGTAAATGAGGAGATTTAAATAAGATTGAACAGAGATCGGTCTCTCTCAGCACGAATATCTTTGTTTAGAAATTGTGCAGAAGTGGAAAACGGTTGATCTCAAAAGAAACTTGATGATACCAAACTCATAACTGAAAGTGTACGTTGTTATACCCACGCGTGTAGAATTTTACTGTTAATTATTCAGAGAAACGCAGTTTGCAAAGAATTACCACCGATCTGCTGCGGGAGCTACCATTAAATTCATATTAAAAGACTGATATCTATCGCGTTTGACAGATTCAGAAAGCAACATCACTTCCAATGTTATCGACGAATAATTCAGACACAAATGTTGAAAAACACAAATCTCGATGATAAACAGAAAGTCAGAAGGTTGACCGTGAATCTTGTTCTCCAGTGTGGATCCGTGAGAATTTCCCAACTGCAAAATATTTGGGAATGTTCGCTTCTGACGAGTCCACGTTGAAGGAAAAGACCCATAATCGCCCACTCCAGATGTCTCCGGGAGACGCGAAATGTCGCAGTCGCGATAGAGGGTCAAACGGGGTCGAATACTATTTCGAGAGCGCGTAATGCGTGAGACTTTCGATCGACCGCATTAGCATCACCCGTAGATATTGCGTTCCGTCTCGACGCCCTGCACAAGTGCAGTGTCAGATGCGGACGACACCGACAAAAAGATACCTCGCGCGTCTTCTCGAACCGCTACATCGGCAACCGATAATTAGACAATAAAACCAATTCTTAGAAAGCAGCCTCAAGTGGCAGCGCGTCAAGTAGCAGCGGCGTCAGCTCGGCAGCTCCGGGACACCCAGTAGACTGACGACGGCGGTGACGCGACTCACCCGCAGAGGCAGTTCCTCAGGTACTTGGAGCAATCGCTAATGCGCCGTCGCCTCGACGTCAGGAGCCTGATGCTGTCCTCGGACGGCTGCAGCAGGTAGTCGGTCTCCTCGTCGTCCATTTCAAAGTCCCGCTCGTCGGAGTTGAGTCGCAACGGCATCTCCTCCAGCCTCATGTTGACACGAGAGTCGGAGCGCGTTCCTCTCTCGCTATATCCCCGATCTCTCCTCCTCGCCCGTCGCACTATCTACCCGCTCGGGAGAAGAACGAGGTAAGGAACGAGCACCGCGCGCGTCCCTCCGCCTCCTCCGGTATCCGCGCGCGCGATTTCGCCGCGACGGCGACTGACAGGCGGTTAACTGATGCGGATTAATCGCCGCCTCGCGCGTTGCAACGTCGCGACACCACGTCCTCGGCGCATATCTTATCTGACCGCGACGATTCGGCCGGCCGAGTGCGAGACGATCGTGTGAACCGCCGCGACCGTCGTCCACTCCGCCGAGAAGGTTGGAGCGATTCACACCTGACCAACCGACGAGCGGCTGCTGCTGCTTGCTCAGCGTCACACGACGTCAAGTGCCTCGGCTTGTTTACACGCGAGCACGTCCACACGCATGCACGCTGCACGTATGTGTGTGCATCATGGCGGTTTCGTGCGCGGCAAACGATGGGACGACGAGAAACGTGAGAGATCATCGGTGCGATTTATTCCCGCGGCGTCGGCCGCGTTCCCGGCCACGCGAGAGGTCAGGATAGGTCAATGTGGGCTTTGTCAACACGCGAGACAATCACATCTACAATGTCGCATGCGGCAGTACAGAACGCTGCGCACCATGTTGCCCGCTCGCCTGTCACGTGACCGCGCCGTCTGCTAGAATCGACTTCGACCTATTTGGCGCGCTATTTCGAATGAGCCGTGTCACCGAGGTAATACTGGGTGCTTTCCAATTGCAATATCCCTAGACACTTTCATACACACGGTTGCATTCCAATTGTCGTAATCGTCGACACAACATTATACATCCGTACTCAGCTCGAGGGCTACTAGTTGGCTGTATAAACTAGTGTTTTCTAGTGACAATTAAAGTTAATAAGCGTAGCGGCTTGAAAAAAGACTGGCATTTGCGACGGGAAGTGGATAATATCTTTTTTATTATTTAGATTTTATTATTTATTATTAAAAAATATCAAAATATAAGCACAATTGAAAAATAATCCTAATCCTATCCGACATAGTATGTACATATTAGTACACACTTTGTTCCAATTGAATCGTGCACAACGTTACACTTTGTGCATTTCTGTGTACATATGTGTCAAAATGTGTTAAGCAATTGGAAAGCATTCACTATAAACCGATGATCTTGCGAGACTTTGCGTGCTAGAAAATTGCGTTATTTAGAAACCTCCTGTCGGTAAATTTGCCGATAAAAATGCATTAAGTCAGCATACATGAAAATTAAAGGAATGCAGTTTTTCGTAAAAATGTTTGATACACTTTATTGTAGGTCTGTATGCATAACGATAACATATCAAGATAGCTGAAAATTATAACATTAATACTTTTCATTGCACAACTTCATTGCACACTGAATGTTCAAATATTTATATCAGATAGTTAAAAATGATCGATAATGTCATCTTTATTCAATTACCTCCGGGCTCCTCGGGGTATAATTTTCTACGAAAGAAGTACTATTAACCTTTGCGATCGTGTATCTGATTTTAGTCACAGCATTTTTATCGTTTCAATTATATTTTATTGTTCCAATTGGTTTGAATACACAGGCCGACATGGCAGACTTACACGCAATGTAATTGCCTAGATAGCACAGAGAATTCAAAAATAATTCAGTCGTATGTTATCAATTTTGAGTTTATTTTTAGATACAAAAAGAATTCTTTTCACTGAACTGAATTCTGAGGAATTCTTTTTACATCTGAAAATAAACTCAGAATTGGTGACATACGACTAAATTCTTTTTGAATTCTTTTTTAATTCTCTGTGCTATTTGGGTAGATTGTTAGGATTTTCTAATCGTAATTCAATCATATATTTCGATTTTCTGGTGCGTATTACTGCTTTATTATTTATTGATCATCTACTTTTATTATACGGTTTATTTAATTATGTATCGTTCATTCCGCGGAAAGTATTTTCATGTTACATTAATCGAGATCAATTTGATATTTCGCGGCTAACAACACAAGCGTATCTTCCACTGATTTATCTTGAGATCTTTCTTTAAGTCGCAATTGTTTAAAGAGTTGCTTGCACGTAACTTGCTCATCCTTCGTCATGAAACATATCGTCAGATCGAATCTACTACACGTGCTCAGTATACGGAGAAGTTCTGTAATCTGTGTCGTATCATCCATCTTTGATACGCAGTCCAAACACACACTCACGAAGTCACCAAAGAAGAATGCAGGTATCTCCACTCGAAAAATACGAGTCTGCAGGACGTGCCTGTCATAACAGCAAGTTGCTAACATCCAGTGCAGAACAGTAAATAACGATGACGTCAAAAGGACGAGAAAGTGACTGCAAGAGCTCACTGCTCGATCTTAATTTAATCGCCTTGTCGTCATCTTGACACCATCGTGACTCTCTATCGTACTTGGGGTACAGCTTCGGAATAATCATGCATATATCTCGTTTTTTTATTTTATTATTATCGTATTATCGTTATTTATTATTATTATTATTATTATTATTATTATTATTATTATTATCGTATTACCTCAAATTCCATATATAAGCAAATCTCTCAGAGTGGTCCTCAATCGTCCTCCAACATCGCAAGAAGTCCTCGCACGGTTCCGAAGGTCTCACACTTTTATGCTTGTCATCTCTAACGAATTTCGATGTTTTCGAAGTTGCAGACACGGTCGGATATTTGGTGCGATTGGTCACAGGATTCCACTGCACGCCGATCTTGGGTTTCATGTCATTACGATCCAGAGGCTTCAGATGTGCAGCGTTCACCTACTCAAAATATCTTACAAAATTGTATCAGGAATGATAAGATTTATCGGAAAGACGACACGTTTTTTCTCCCTTGCATGTGAAACATTCCCATTCCCAGCACAAATGTTGAAATATATCCTATAAATATTCCAGAGATGTCTGGATAGAGATCTCTGAAACGTTCTTAGAATGTATTTTGGCTACTTGTGCTATGTAAGTTACATATAACTGTGATCTCGTAATCTTATATTGCATTTTCGAGTCTTCTGGTCAGAAAATTACGTTAAGAAGATAATCCGGATCAATTACCATCTGCCTGAAGTGCTCGTATGTCGGCACACCTTGCTCGATCGCCCGGAGTTTGGCGTCGTTCTGTAATTTGTATAATTCGTCGGCCGCGAGAGCCGCATGAAGTTCTTCTTCCAAACTCTTATAATCTATCGGAGCTCTCAACGCGCTCATCGTCATTGTACGTGTGTCTTCTCCTTTTCAGCGGGGCGCTACATTCGAGCCCTTACAATAAAGTCCGACATGGCGGTAAAAGTGTTTGTTACTATGGAAACTCTAGTACTCGCTCGATACTCTATCGATTGGCAATGTTTTTCTCTCTATTTTATCGTAACTCTTTTATCAACAACTCGTACGAAAGTCTGCAGTTCCAACACATTTGATAGCTAAAACCCGAACACGCAGAGCAACGATTGTACACTGCGAGGGAAAGAATATCTAAAAAATCAGAAATATCTATTTGGTGAATGCTAATGACACATATTTGACTTAAAATTCTAAATTCTTTCATTTAAATAGTATAACTTAATTTTTCATGAAAAGCTTTTAAGAAAATGTATTTTCTCGCTTGAAAGAATTTTTTCTTCCGTGTAAGAATATGCATTCTAATACGGTTCATTAGCGTTACGTTAACCAATATTGGTTGGCATACATTTGGCCAATATAGTCAATATATAGCCAATATTAGTTATGAATAAAATGAGAGTGATGAGTTTTATGAATAAATTACTAGTATTGTACAATATGATTGTACCAATATTGAAATATATTAGAAGTACATTGGGCCAATGTAACTCAATATGTAACCAATATTGGTAACAAATAAATTGCCAATATTTGGAATTCTATATTAAAATGCAAATGCAGCTATAAAATGCAAAATATGTACTTTGCAATACTGGGCTAATATTGGATATACTGGAGCCCAATTTGTAGCTATATTATCCCAATGAGTTGCGCTATTAGAATATATCAGTGCAAGTGAACGTTATTAGCATCCATTCTATATAAATATTCTTTCATTTTTAGATATTTTTTGTACTAGTGTAGAAATAAAACAATACAGACATATGCCAGAATTTATTGCTTTATTTAATTTCTGGCGATAATAGCTTCGGTTTCGGCTAGAACTTTCTCCTTTGACATTCTTCCTAGTCTTTTCTTCAGCAGTCTGTCGTGGGTTCTCTTCATCTCGAGTATCTCCTTCATATCCTCCTTGTCCTCCTCCTGAAATCAATATCACCGACGTGAATAATTGATCATACTGCTCCGAAGCTTATTTATTATGCATATATACGATTTTCACACGTACACTTTGATTTAATCGAAGAACCAGCGCTCGGCGATCACCCGCCATCGGCTGAGAATAGTCCATCAGCTTCTTCAGTCTTTCGGCGGGACTGACTCCTCTCTCCACGACCAAAACTATGCGCGCCCACTGAAACGCAGATAAACGCGAATTGCATGTCACACAAATTCAACAGCGAAGCTGCGTAGTAGTCGCGTTCAAGTGGAACGCGCTAACTAATAACGTACTTGTCTTTGCCATTCATTTCTGGTCTCGGCAATCTTCTGGTAAGTGTTGCCCATCATAGCAATTAGCATGTTTACGAGCAGGATCGCCACGATCACCATGTACAACACAAACAGCAGCTGCAACGGTAATAATTATTATTGTAATGGCGTACCAACGACGTCTGGCGCACTTAACGCATCTTTCGTAGGAATTGCGTATACACGCGAGTGAATCATTCGTACGTTTGTGCAAATTAGTTGAGCACTTCGTCGCCGTTGAGACGCGTCCCATTGAGCGTCGCAGTTAGCGTCGCGATTACGATTGATACAATAAACGAAGCTTAAACAAGGCGACATCGTGTGTGCCGATTCTGCCGGTTAAATCGACTGTGGATATAAGAGCCGGACACGCACGGCAGCGACGAGAACGAAAAGTACCTTAGCCTCAAACTCGTGCTCGGTTCTCTCGAACGCGCCGTAGTAATCGCCGAAGTTCGTCATGCTCATCAGGAACATCGCCATCACGCTTTCCATCGGCGACGGCATCGGATTCGACACAGAGTCGTCGACGCCTTCCGGAGTGTTCGGGTTGTCAAACGACAGAAATATAATGTAGTACGCTGCGAACAAATTTTTAACATCAGTAGAACCGACACGTAAGGAGAGAGAATCTTATAGTAAAAATTACTGTAGAATCTTACAGCCGGGGAACACATCGACATTTTGCCTTGATCTATTACTTTTCTATTTCATTTACGTTTCAGAAACTGAGATTTACTATCATGAAATTAATTTTATATTCTTTAGCAAGATAAACTTTACTAAATCTGTTCTCTTGCACTATTAGAAAATATGATAAAAATCAAAGGAATTTTACAAAAAGAGTGTAATATTCTTTTCGTGTACATCCAGTGAATCAAACGTTACAACGCTTTTATCTCGATGAGTTTCGCAACGTATCCCGTATTCAACAAGAAAATCTATCTTTGGAAAATTATTAAAAAAACAAATTCTCTTTAAGTGAAAAGAGCGAAACTCATCGAGATAAAAATGTTGTAAAGTTTCATCCACACGCGCACACACACACACACACACACCGACTGTACCATTATTGATCTGACGTCTGATATGTTTAAGTGTACTGTTGAAGGTGCAATACGAGGTAAAAGTAGCAATACCCGAACACGTACCTAATCCTGGATATTTTTATTATTTTGGTCTTTAAATACGAATATTTAAACCTTGCTGAAAGTTTTAATATTAGATTAGAATGTCCAGAATTATATATGTTTCCAAGAATTGATACTTTTACCTTAATTTGCGAAATACACATAACATTCCGAAGCTTCTATAGAAATCATGATGTTAAATTAACGTCGACGTTGATTAGTTGTCGACCGTGACGGGCGAGTGTATCGAACAATTCTCGGAAACGGGAAATATATCTCGCGGAAACGGGTCAACATATATACATATATTGGGGCAATATCGTGTGTGTGTGTGTGTGTGTGTATTCGTCGTCGTGACAATATTAGCCGCTAGCGTTGCGCCAATGCAGTTTTGATACAGGAATGTAACTCCATGCTGTAATTAATTGTCAATGCTAATCTACAATATTGGCAATAACGGGCGGACTAATATTAGCAATAGTATATAACATTATTATATAACATTATTAAAGTATTATATAACCGCCTTGGTATCTAAAGGCAATTTTGCAGTTAACATGGAGAAACATAAATTTTATCACGTGAAAATCTTGTTGATATAACTACTAGATTCGCAGATGATCAATGCACATACATAAAAGTACTATGTACTTATGTTAAAATTATTACTGTACAACTTTCTGCATATCAAGATACTTACTGTATCAGAAAATATTTTCACATTATTATAGCAATGTATTTTTTGAAAGAATCCTACACTAATGTTGTTCAACGATCATTGCGATTAAATAATGCCTAAATAACAAAAGCTTCTAAAATACATCTTAAAAACGCCTAAAAGAACAAGTATCTTTTAGATATCTGTAGAACTTGATCTGCCATGTTCTTTGTTTCCTATTCCTTTTTTTTTATGTCTTTCTGATTTAAATCTTAAGCCTTTAGTTAGAAAAAAGTAAAGAGTAAGAAACAGGAAGCGAAAAGCACATTGTAGATCAGTCTTAAAACGTCGTTAGGGCGTGTTTTCTAAGCTTCTGCTGGGTCTCGGCACTACCTGCAGTCAATATTATGTCCAATACTGGGTCTGTGTCGAAGCCTACATTAGAAGGCTGGGACCTATTTCACAGCCTGCATCGGTATACATCTGTGTTCTATAATGACCCATTCTAAAGCTTGTTAACCAATACCGGGACGAAATTATTCGACTCTTGGCCATGAATACCGAGCCGATGCTGGGCCCGTGAAACAATACGGATAATTTTGTATATAGCGCGAACTCCCCTTGACAGAGGAAGTGTATGAACAAACGGACACTCCATTCAAGTCGCCGTCGGTGACACTGCATCGACGACGGCGAAAAGCGAGACGCGATGACACACGGTGCGCGCGGTGTCGTCGCTGGGTTGCATAATAACATGTCGCGCTATTTAACGTGTCCCGCGACCTTCTCGTGTGGTCGCGCGTCTCCTTCTGCGGCATTTCTCGCCGTTGTCAGAGGAAACCTTCGTTACCACGATGTATGTCAATGTCGGGTTGCAGTAGCGTAGTAAAACCGTCGATTAGGTCATATGACGTACACTCGAACGCATGGATGTTACACCATTCAGTAAATCGATACTCGCTAAGAATTTACAACCAGCCACATTCATTTCTAGCGGTTCTCTCATGACTACTGATTAATCGGAAGTGCATCGATGTGACATTTTGACAGTTTGATATACGCTCATAAAAAGAAGTTATCCGCTTCCATTGGTCTGTTTATTTTTGAAGACCTCTGAACTATTAGAAGCGCATTATTCAGTAAGTTAGAGTTCAGTAAGTTAAAGTGAAAGAAAGTATACTTTTTTTTCATTCTAACTTATTGCATTAGTGCAGAAGTTTTTTGAAAACGAACAGATCTCATGCGACGCGTGATCAGTATAGAAGAAAAGTAAAAGTTTTAAGATGGAGGTGAGTAAGAGATTATACAATTAATTGTAAAGCTAATAATTGCAATTAGTTATATGAACTGATCTTAATCCGTAGTTTGTCTACCTCCCCCTATGAAGTCGTATATGAACAAATAACTCTTATTGACGCGCACAAATTTGGCTACGGATTAAAATCAGTTCTGATCATAACTTATTGCAATAATGCACAAAATTAATTGTATAATCCCTTATTTATTCCTCTCTCATAACTCTTCTACTGATTACGCGTCACATGGAAGCGGATAACTCTTTTTTTTTACAAACGTGTATGCGAGACGTCAAACTGTCAAAATGTTACATTATGACTGTGGATACATTCCCGCCTACTAAATTAATCAACAGTCAAGAGAAACGCGTAGTTTTAGAAACGGATGCGGTTGGATGGAAATTTTTCATGGCGTCAGCGATGCCATTATTCCCGCGGCTAATTAATAATTGTTAAAGTCAATAGAATAAGGCACCGACGGTGCAAAGAAATCGATGATCGCGGCTGTGTATGTGTGTGTGTTCATCGTGGCCATCGCGCGATAACATTTCTCGTTCATTACGTCGTGTCGTTACATCTCATTGGCTTCGATTATCAATGGCGATAATCGACGATGGGGCTTTACTTAGATCGTATACTGAGGGAAAAGATCAATTGAATTGATGTGACAATGACAAATGCGTTTCAGTTGAAAAATATAGTTCACACAGCATAAAGAGATGCTTGGAGACATTCAAAACAGATGGCCTATTTTATTTAGACATCGTTCACACGTCTTTCAAATATCTTTAAGACGTTTTTGCAAAGCTTGTGCTACTTGGGAGAATTTCCAGTTCTTACATACACGAAGAGAATGTTATAATAAAAATTACTATAGGATTTTGTAATTGCGGAATAGACTAACATTCTGCAACGATTCATTATCATTTCATTTTATATGAATTGTTTATATATTTCAGAAACTGTGAAATGTGCTATTAAAAAATTGACTACGTTTCTAGCGAAACATAATAAAATTCTAGCGAAATTGGCTATGATTCTTGGCAAGACAGACCTTGCTAGTAATCTATTTCTGAGCTATCAGAAAAAAACACAGTAAAAAACAATAAAAACATAGTAAACACAAAAAAAGTTAAACAAGGAAAATGCTATAATATCCTTTTCGTATAAGAACCGAATTTAACTCATAAGGATCAGAAATATTTCTTTCAACTAAAATACACTTAGTTGTGTTTTTAATATTTTCATGTTAATACACTAAAACTACCGACGATTAACGACATATTTCCATCAGAGTGGTCGAAATAGCAAATTCCTGGAAACATATATATTGCAAAGAGATAAGATGTTTCTTCTATCTAGTCTTACTCAACGTCAATAAAGAGTATGAAATACACCGTTACAATTTTTATAAGACACCATAAATCCATCATTTCGACTATTTTAATAGTTTCTGTAATTCTCAGCCAATCCTTTTTTCCCGTGCGTCTGAGATTTGGACTCACTTCTAACGAGAGAGCTTTCGAAGTCGTTAAGTCGTACGCTGAATGTCGGCAAAAGAGCGACGAAGGCGTTAAACATGAACGACGTGCAATAACTGTCGGGAGAAACGAATTGCCGGTGGTTAAACGTCGCTCCGCGAAATTCACGCCGGGCATTACCTTGAGAGAAGCCCATGACGAAAACGAGATAAATGGAGACGAATCTCAGGAGATCGCCCGTGATCATCCTGTAAATCATCACGACGAACGGACCGACCGTCTTGAAGCCTCTGCAGAAGAATAAGAAATACGGCGCAGTCGTCAGCATCACCACGACCGCCAGCTTGTCTTCGACTTCGTCAGCGCAGGCTAATCTCAGAAACGGAAACGAGAGTAAAATGCAGCACGAGAAAAGGAACATAACGCGCGACGGCGCCGTCATCTGAAAGTCACACTCGCATTAGCACGAGTTACGAATCGTGAGGATGAGGAGTTCGACAAGCTTCGCAGAATTCATTTCCACGCGGCTGTTTATAGCCTGTGTCTTTTCGCGAGAAGAAGCTATCTATGCTCTGATAACGAAACAATCTTACTAAATTCTCGACGAACATGTTGAGACCTAAAAATCTCGCCTCCCGCAGCGCAGCCATGATGTAAAGCACCGCGGCGATCTCCATCACTACTTCCGCAGTCAGCCGAATCTTTGCACTTATCGTTGTCAGTTGCATCAGTCTGCATTCCTCCGTGAGGTCTTTCCACCTGCACCCAGTAAACACACGTATTGTCGTGAAAAATTGAAACGACGTCATAAGCGATAAAAAGTATTTCACGACGATGAAAATTTGGTATACATATGTCAAAAATTTTATTCATCGCATACGGAAGGTGTATCCTAAAACTTATGTGAAGCAATAAATAATAAGCCTTTGAACCCAGGCGTATCCTTAAGGATACAGCATATACATAAAATTAAAATATTTTGATTGATTTATCATCTATTTTAATAGAGCGAACTGATAATAGTTTTGAAACTATCTGATGTCACTTTTGGAACTACCTGATGATAGTTCACTTATATCTTGACAATATCGTTTTCATTTTATCAGCTATCTAATCTTTCATAAGAAAATTTCATCATTTTTTCCTACTGAAACTATTTTACAAATCAAATTCTTGAAACCTGTTTGCATTTATCTAATATCTCTCTATCGAGATAAAACCAAATTTTCAAAGTAAACAATCGGAGGACTCAAGAAGTTAATATATTAATATTAACAACTAAATTCCACAAACGATATCTCCTTCATCTCTCAATATTTCCCTCATAATTAGGTAAATTGTAACGCACCAATCGTTCGATTTCATTAGCTCAATGCTGTCGATGGTCGTTTCTATGGTTGAGTTTGCATCACTCATGACATTTTCGTTGTACGCATCTGTCAAGTAGTCCGACTCGTTTTGAGGATTACTAGTATACCACAGCGTACGAAAGGCGGCCTCGTCAGGGGCACTCAGGATGGCCTCGTTGTCGTTCAGCGTTAAAAGCAAAATGCTCCTCAGAGCCAACGTAATATTCGACGTCACCTGCAACTGTATCTTCTCTAATGACTCTTGCGTCACGTTTAAGGACGACTTGAGGTTCGAGGTGAAAGCCGCGGCGAAGCTGTTCGTAACCAAGTCCGACAAGTCCGAGCTTTGGAGCGACTTGACAATCGCCAACTCTACCGTCGTCATGTTCGACGAATTCGTCCTCGTGTCGTTCGCGTTTTCGGTCTCTTGCATCGACGGGCCAGGACGAAGAGTGAAACTGATCAGCGATATCACGAAGTAGAAGTAGAAGAGGAAGAACTGACGGTAGAATCTAAAAGTTTCCGATTTTTCTCACGTCATCACTGCAAATCCAAGTGTGTTATTCTTAAACGCGTAAGCGTGTAGTTGGCTAAAACTCTTCTCACACATCTCTTGCGATTTTAAATCACGTCATTTAACACGTTTATGATGTATAAATTAGAATTTTATATGTTTGAGCGTGTTAAATATGTAAAAAGAAATTCAGCTAATTACACTCTTGTGTTTAAAAATAATACATTCGGATTTGCAGTAATATGTAATTCATGCATAGCTACATCCCACACTTATTCGGTGCAAATATAGCTATCCTTTTCTATATATTTATCATTCTTTATAAGAACAAGAAAAAGTTGAAGTAAAAAATCATGTTTTTTTGCGCGTACCGAGACTTCACGAAAGTGTTCCACTTGGCGTTCAGAAGATCAACTAACGTACCGTCCAACAACTCTAAATGCTCATCTTTTTCCTGAAATCACCGTAAAATCTCTGACTATCGAATGGCTTGTCGATAAGTAATCGATGAAACGAGCTTACTTACCCCAAAAACAACTAAATTTAGGGCGGAGTTTTTGTTGATAGTCCCCGTATTAAGGTCGATCGTGTCTATTTGCGACAGCGGATAAGCTGCGCAAGTTATGCTACCGATCTGCCAGTATATTTCTCTCTCGATGTTCAAAATATGAAAAAACATCTCGATTCTAGCCAACTTTGCTGCCAAAGTCAGCGGAGTCAGGTGTTGAGCGTTTCTTATGGCAAGCGAAGCTCCCACCTCATACGCCATGTCGAATGTAGCCTGCGAAATTAAATTGCAGATCGCGGACGCGAAAAAACTACAGATGTAATGTTCCCAATGTTATTTATCAATATTGTTTATTAATCTACATACATGGAATCTTCGAAATAAATCCCGTCATTCCAACAAGTATTGCTGATTACGTCGAGTTATTAGAAAAGATGTTTTCTGATCTCTGCATTTCTTAGAATGAGGAAGAATTTTCGAAATGTAAAATGACAGCTGAGTCATTCCAGTTCGAGTAATTTTTCATTCATATAGTGTGAGATTAGAGTATAGAGAGAGATTTTTTATTCATAGAGTGAATTCCTTGCTTTGAATCGTCGAGTGAATATTTTTACCCGGAATTAAAGAATAAATTTGTTATATTCCCGCTTTTACTGAAACAAATTTAGTCTAGTCGACTCACTCTTACGGAATTTGAATTCACTTTAAGCTCGAGTAAAACAATCACTAATAATGACGATGTTTTCACTTCGAGCGAACTTTCATACGTTTTGAAATTTAACTCCAAGAAACTTGGAGAATAATAAGTAAAAACTGAAACAGCATGTATTATCACTTACTATTTTTTCGTATATCACTAGCATATGCAAGACCGTGTTGCCGTTCGTGTCCTGCTTGTCAGGATCCGCGCCTCTGGCGAGCATAAGCCTGTAACACTCCTCCTGGCCCAAACACGCGGCGAAGCTCAACGGATACTCTCCCCAGTACACGTATCTATGATTATAAAACAGAACAGCCCGGAGAATTTCATCGAATTAGCTCGCTTAGAACTGTATTATGTTCCTGACAGAGCGATCAACGGAATTACGGCTGACAAGGTTCATTGAGATCTCTGATGGATGGGCTCATTTATGATTAACATCGGGAGATTTAGTAATTGGTTGCGTTTAATTTTACGTAATCGCGCAAAAAGGATCTCAATCGCACAGAGCGGATCGAATAAATCGGAATGGAGTAATCTCCCAAAGGCGTCGCAACGTACTCAAATAAGAAAAAATATATAAAAAATAAAAATTATTTATTTTGGTGAGTATTAATAACATATTTATCTGCATATTTCTGAATTTTTGTATTTAAATAGAATAAACAATCACTTTCGTGAAAAACTAAGGTTGTAAGAAAATATATATTTTCTTATTTGAAAAATATTTTATACTAATATAAGCAAATATGTCGTTAATACTTCACCGAATAAATCTTTTTTATTTCTTGAATATTTTTTTTCTCAGAATGTAAACTTGATCTGATTATAGACATTCCTATTATTTTAATCTCTAAAAACATGAATATCTCAATTTTTATAATAGAACATAGAATATATGTACATTGGGAAAATTTATTTTCCAATGAAAAAAGCTCTCTCATTAGACAAGAAGGATAGGTTGCTAAACTTACAAGAAAACCAGACAACATTTCCGACTATGAGACGGTTTGCACACTTTTTCGCACGTGAAGCTGGCATCGCTTAAACTGATCACGATTACGAACATACGCTGATAAAGTTATGCAGTAATCGATTACAACAGCTGACAATATAATGTGTAAAGTAAATTTTATCAAGATAACGTGACAACTTATTATCCAGTAAGCAAATTGAGCGCAGACTGACATCAGAGTGACATCAGATTCGAGCAGACACTGTCGTCAAATCCATAGTCATCTATCGAGCCAATAGGCTGTTAGATTGTCGCCAGAACCTGCCGATAGGCTCTGACAGCAGACTTACAGCAGTATGCACGCAGAGTTTGTAGACATATATGTGACAGCAGAGTAACGGCAGATTGCGCGCAGATCCTGTCGTTCTTCAATTAAATCTTTGGTAGAAAATTTTCTCATAATTTTTCATAATTACTCATAGAATGTGCGCTCATAAATACTCATAAATACTCGTAAAATACAGTGAAAAAAAAATTTTTCTATATTATTTTTTCATAATTTTTAAGATTTTCTCTGGTGAGATTCGAACTTGAACCGAAAATATCTTTTGGATAATCGTCCGTCGCCTTAAGGCCAAATCACTCTAGCGATTGGCGATTGATGATTGACGATTGAAGATTGGAACTTGACCAATTGGAACAAAGTAAGCCAAGGTTGAAGCTCGTTGATTCGTCAAAATCTAATCTTCAATCGTCAATCGTCAATTGCTAGTGTGATTTGGCCTTTAGACACTACGCCAATTCCTCACTTGATAAAAAGTGCTTTATATCGTCCACTTAAAGTTTAAGGAAGAAAAATCTTAGAGTTTGTTCGCTTTTTAAACCAAAATATAGACGGGACCGTTTAGCGTATAAATAATGTAAGAGAGACCGGCATGATAATTCGAAATTAATTTTCTACCAGGGACTGTATAGAAAATCACTGCAATAAAACAGCAGATAATGACATTTTTCCATTATGCTAATAAAATACTGTGTGTACTCGTTATTTCTATGTTATTGTTGCTTTTTTATGAAAAATGTATGATACAATTTTAAAAAGTAAAAATTGTTTTTTATTGTGTATATGTATACAATTATTGCACAATATAATTATCTTGACTCCTCTCAGAGTTTTACATGGTGTGCATGTGAAACTACCCCATTTAATAGCGTACATATGGCCCTTGATAGAATTAAATAGCCTATCTACGGAACAGAATCTGCGCGCAATCTGTCGCCAGTCTGTTGTCAGAGTCTGTCAGTAGGCTCTGCGCGCAGTCTGTCACCAATCTGTCGTCAGAACAAATGTTGCAATGTGCAACATCTGTGTTCAATCTGTTGCCATTCTGTCTACGGACACTACTGATAGACCCTGCACAAAATCCGCTCGCGCAGGTTTGGCTATCTGGGATAATGTGTGGAGTAAATTTTATCAAGATAACGTGACAATCTATTACATATACATACATATCTATTGCATATACATATATATGCATATACATATGTGTATGTGTGTGTGTGTCTATGCTGAAAGTTTAATATTCGTATTTAAAGGCCAAAACAATGAGAATGTCCAGAATTAAGAAGGTGTCCAGGTATTGGCATTTTTACCTTACCCGCTGTAATTAGTTTCCGGTGATACGGTTACCCACTCGTGATCCAGGCTGTCTAATCTCGATGCTTTCTGATCCTCTGGACACATGAAGTTACCAAAACATCTCTCGTGAACGTCCGCACCGCTGTCGAGGAGATACTTCACCATCGCCGGGTCCTCGTTTACGATCGCGATGTGTAGTACGTTTTCTCCTGAATTGCATATGCGGGTCGTCATAAAGTCAAGTCAAATAATCGTCGAAAGACGCATGCTCGTGACGACTGCAAAGTCATACCGTAATATTCGTCGCTTATGTAAATGTCGTTTATGAGGTTCGGATAAAAGCGCAGCAATCGTTTTGCCAGATCCGCATGCAGAGCAGTGGCGTTTAACATGCACAGATGCAAGATAGTCTCACCAACAGCGCCTCTCTCACTCAGGCTCCAGCAGACCAATCTGTACTTGCTTTTGTCTGCCAGGAAATTGCAATACTTTACTCGTCGATTGAATGATCGCATCGTACGTAATCTCATGAATAAGAATTCGGAGATAATAATTAAGATAATTGAGTTTTTAAAAAATCTAATCGAACTTTCAGCGACAAGACATCAAGGAGTTCTTCGTAAATTTATTACTTATTAAACAAAGTTCTTTTTCTATAAAAATGTTTTTATTAAATAATTTTATAGAATTTCTTTTAATTGCAAACAAGGTTAGGTAATATTTCAATTTAGGGGAGAGTTGCCGAAATTGTACAAGTCTCCTAATCCTCATCTCATCAATCAATTTCTTTTTAATGTTTGTGTAGCATGCCCGCAAATTTAATTTAATTTAATTTAATTTAATTTAATTTAATTTGAAAATGTTTTGTTCATATTTCTCATTGCTTATTTACTTCTTATTTTTATCGTTAGATATCATTCATATTCAGTAATAATAAAAAGATTGATGAAGTGTATAATTTAGAAGGCCAGTTATCTAACTTTAAAAATCTAGAGTTAACTTTAAGATTAATTCTAACTCTAAGACTCTAAAACTCTAACTAAAAGCCTGATCTACAATATGCTCTTTGCGTTCTGTTTCTTGTCTTCTGTCTTTTTCTAGCTTAAAGCTTAAGGTTTGTGTTAGAAAGAAATAAAGAGAAAGAAGCAAGAAACAAATAACACATTGCAGGTCAAGTTTAAGATTCCAATTCTAAAAAACTTCAGTCACAACACAACTGCCTTAAAGAATTTTATGATGCTCGTGTTACCTATTTTAGTCTCGTCAACGTCTTCGTCGCCCATATCTTTATCTATGTCATAATCCGCCGGATTTTCCATGGCTTTTAAAGGTGGCAGCTGTGCGATACAAAAGAACTTATCAAGAATGCTGATTTCGTGATAGGAACAAACGAGAAGTTGCGAGACAGGGGAGAAGATCGTTGTACCATTCTATGCCGCGGACGGTCCTTATTTCGTAGCAGAACCAGTTTATCTATAGGTATCCACTTGCCCTTTCCCTTGTTGTATAAGTAGGGCTCGACCTTTGTTCTCACCGCGTGATCCAACTCAGCAAATTGTTTGGTCTGCGTGGCTCTTTTCATCATGTCTACGAACAAACCGCCACCTGCAAATACATAGGCAAATAAATACGCCTCGTGGTAATCAATATCTTAGTAAGGTATCATTAGCGAGAAGAAGTCTTCAAAAACACGTAGTAATGGAGTATCGAAAAAAATCGTAGAATGTCAAAAAAGAATCAAGAAATCTCAATATATAATAATTTCAATGTCTACACTTGTTTAGAATAAATTCAAAAATATCTGAGAAATAAAAGATTTTCAACTTTTCGGACACACTATTGTCTAACATTTCCCTCTGTTAAAATATAACATTAATATTAAACAGAATCGTAAGATTGGTAACTTGCTAAAATTTGTAAGAACTTAATTTGTAAGAACTTAATAGATCTACAATTCTATACGTGTCATACGATCACTCGTAAATATTTACGATTTCGCATAATTTACGATATTTACAAGTGATTATACAACATATGGTACGTATAGAATTGTAAATCTACTAATAACAACACAACGTCTATAATTGAGATATAAGATGTGTTAAAAATATCTTAGAGAATGCTTATTTTCCAACAAAAGAGACGTCTTGCAAACGTCTTACGTCTCGATTTTAAACGTTGTGTGGAAAGTTCTTACGGATTTTACGCAAGCAAGTTACGAGACTTACGATTCCATTTAAAATTGTAGTATAAATATCCAAAGTTAGGAGTCAGGACTCAAAGGGTTAACGGAAAATCGGTGAACTTGGCGAGCGAGGGAGCGTCCGCTTGAAGATTGGGCGAATTCCCAAAGGCAAACGTCACACGTCGGAGAGGTCCGGCGACGAGGATTCGCGGTCGCGCGAGCGTCATCGCGCGCGCGTGCGGTGTATTAAAATTAAATCGCGAACGCGGCACGTGGACCCGTTGCGTCATTCGCGACTGCAAGTATTTGGAACGTCGAGTGCTCGAGTGCTCGGGCGTTAGCACTTCAGCCGTACTCCGGAATCCTAAATGCAGTGACTCACGGACAATAATACGTCCGGTTGGGGGCGACGGTTGGAGGAGAGGAGGAAGAGCAGGAGGAGAGGCAGCCCCATCCGCGGTGGATCGCGCGGGTTCTGCTCGATTCGATTAACGTTAATTCCGCGCGGCGCATCGCGTGTACGCAACGTCGCGCCTATGACGGCATTCCTATTTTCGCTTCCGATCGAAAAGTGCGCCCGCCCGCGACTAAAAACAACTGCGGCCACGTTATATACGCGGCCTCACGTTGCGACGTAACCCGCCAATTAGACATAACGTGACAACCCGCGCGTGATGTCAGGGCGCGCAGATGTTTCACGAGAGGAATCCGCGAGACGCCGAATATCGCCGGCGCCTGGCCGACGTGTTTGCTCCATTTGTTCCTCCTCTTCTCTTTCCACTTCCTTCTCACGTAATTAAGCCGTTACGCAATCGGTTATCGCAGCGATAACCACCGCGTCAACCAATTTCGATTCTCATTCATGCACGTCGCGCGACATGCCTTCGAGCAAAGTTGCAGTTCGATCAATCAGACGCGAGAAGTTGTAGCTCGTCGGGTTTCAATCGACTGGCGCGAGCCATATCTGTTCAAGTTATTGCGAAAGCGATATTTTAATACTGCGCTACTTTCTGATGCTTTGCAATTTTGCAAAAGAATCGTAACATCCTTGCGTTATCCGATGTCAAGTGTCAAATTCAACGGAATCGAGACAAACACGAAGGAATCGTTTGCTCTCGAAGAAATGTCTCATTAGAGCTTTTATACAAGCATTATGTAGGTTTCTTGAAACTGCAAGATGTGTGTTATATCTTAAAAACATCTTGTTATATAAATTATATTAAAAAGCGAAAGAAAAGAAAGAGAAGAAAATTTAAAGTTAACCAAAAATACGTAAGCTTCTTTTCTGCGTCGAGGATTCACATTTCAATGTAAACATATTTTATGGTCATCGTCGATCACGGTGCTCGACGGTAAATGACAAGTTAACCGTGACTTCGACCGGCACGTTACGGTACCCACAACGCCATCTTGCACTGTCTGGTGCAAATGTTGGGCACACACCGAGGCAATCGCTGGCGCAAGTCTGCGAGCAGTGGCCGGAGTGTAGCGTCAGTAGTTGGACGTGGCACAGTGCGGATCGAAGCAGGTCATGGCGCAGTGGAAGCAGGACGTAATATTGAGCCTCATCAGCGCGTACCGTTCGAGAAGATTCCTCTGGGATCACACCGCACCCGAGTACACTGACCGGCACAAAAGAATCAACGCGTGGAAGGATATCGCCGACGAGGTGAGATCAGCAAATTCTCGTGTTTATATGTATATAACTCTGCCAGAGAAACTCTGCGCATCCTTATTTTTTTTTTATTTTTAAATCAATCTGGAGATAATAATAACGATGGATAATGGGATAATGGTAATAATAATAATAATAATAATTTATTGGACGAATGTGAAAAAAGTTTATTAGCAAAGCTGTGCATTTTTATTTTCCTTATTTAGATCAATCTGTAATAATGATGATTATAATGATAATTATGATAATGATGATGATGATGATGATGATGATGATGATAACAATAATATTAATATTAACAATAATAATAATAATAACAACAATAATAATAATGTCATTGAGCGTATAGAAGACATTGCATGAAGTACACATGAAAGATATTGTGCAACTAGAATGCAACGAAACCAACAGCGTTATAGCTTCTATGTCTGCCTTGTTTCATACAAATACGGTTTAGACAAACGGATATATACGATAACGAAAAGTTAAACGTTATCTGGCTACAACGAATATAATAATTATTTTTATCGTTAATTTGCGCATGTGGAATACACGTACATGAAATAGACGGTAGTAAGTGGTTAAAAAAGAAAGAAAAGGATACGATTTGAAAACTTAGTAAAGAGAACGTAACTAGAAATAGCAACAAATTATTTCTTAAGTAATGATAACTACAACAAGCCACTGTTTTAAAGAATAAAAACTCACTTATCGTTAAGGTTAAAGTACCAATGCCCGGACAAGTACCTGTAATTCTGGATATTCTTATTGTTTTTGTTTTTTAAAACGTTAAACGCCACGCCGGTCATTACGCGCGGCTCTGTTTACTTGACGGTAGAGCGTGAACGGAACATCAAGCAAAATAGGCTTGGCGTTTAACGTGTTAAATATCAATATATTTAAACTTTCAATATATATATATAATAATAATAAAATAATAATAATATATAATAATAATAATAATAATAATATATAATATAATAATAATAATAATATATATATAAATATATATATATATATATGTATATATATATATTCTATGTTAAAAGTTTAAACATCCGTATTTAGAGATTAAAACGTTTTAAAGTCTAAAACAATCAAAATTTTTAGTATTATGTACATGTTCGGGCATATATAAATACTTTTGTCTTACTTTTCCAAAAATGTGGGAAAAGTAACTCGTTACCTGTCAAAAATAGTAACTTTCCGAAGCCTAATTGAAATAATTACAATTCTATACACTAACCACTGACGACGTATCGATAATTTCTTATGTAGAAAGAAGCAATTCTTCAGCTTCTTCGTGTTTTCGTATTTTGTTCATGACACGATCCGTAATATACGTTTGCGCGCGCTATGCCAGAAACACTTGGCCGCAGCGAAAAATACTTGCGTATCTTGGGAGTGTATTCCAGACCACACGGGCGCGACGGCACGTCCAACACATTTGCACAAGATCTTGCGCAATGACGTGCACCAAGCGCACGAGAACGATTATTGCGGTCTAAAACGCGAAGTAATCTTACTTCACTGAAAATGCACTTGCACGTGCGTGCGCGAGCGCACGTGAAGGTTTATTATTCGCTTATCACGTTGGCCGTGCATAATTCACGCATAAACACGTGACGACCGAATTATAACGTCATTGAAGAATGTCTTCTCTCTCTCTCTCTCTTCTATCCCCTTGTCCACAACTTTGCTTTAATCTTTAAGCCGTAATAAATTGATCAACAACAGTCGATTATTTTAAAAATAATCAACTGTGGTTGGTCAATTTCTTAAGGCTTAGGAATTAAAGTAAGGTTGTGGACAAGGGGTATCTTTTACTTTACAATTCAGGAAGAGACACAAACGCCTTATCGCGGATGGCATGTTACATACAGGTGGGCTACGATGTGATGACGGTGGAGAGAAAACTGAAGAGCCTGAAAACTCATTTCATGTCGGTTCACAAAGCATACGCGAAGAGACGGCTCAAGGCCGATTTGAATTCTGGCAACGTCGTCAAGCCCAAGTGGTTCGCTTACGAGGCCTTGACTTTTCTGATTAAAGGACGCGCGCCGCGAGTTAACCGCGAAACATCAAACATGGAGAAGCAGGTGCGCTCAATTTTTACAAAACGCTGCTAATAGCAAACTTCTGTCACTTGCATCTCCGCATTGGTATACAACTTAGTAGTCATTGTTTATAATTAAATCTAACAATTATGATAATCAATTAAGAAAAAGAATATAATAATAATATGTAATTGTATAATATGCAGAAAATATTTAGTAATAACTAATTTTAATAGTAAAATAATAATTATATATATATAATAATACCAATTATTATTTAATCAAATATACCTATTAGCATTTTTTATAATTCGATATATATATATATATATATATATATATATATATAATCTTCGAATTAAAAAAATGATAGTCTATTTACCAATACTTCTTTCTTCTAGATTTCCGCGCCTATTTGTAATTGGAAGCAGCCGCAGGTACGTCTCAATTCTTCCCTCAGAACTTCCTTGATAGAAATTTAATACAATTTTTGAATAGTTATACTTGATATTTATGTTAGCTTTGTCTGAAGAATTGAATTACTTGGGATTCCAATCAAGATGTAACGCTTTTTCTGCAATTATTACGCGCAACAAATGCGCAAAATCTAAATCCATTTATTGTTCTACTTATTGTGCGAAAACAGAATAGAAAATGGACGTGAATTTATTCGATTGATTAATAATCAAGGCATTATAACACGTAGACATTATAAAACCGAATTAATATTATTGATTGAAAGAATCAATCCACACATTGTACAGTGAGCCGCTTCAATCACAGAATTCAAAGCTATTGTTCAGTTCTATGCATTATTTCTACAACTAATGAGAATTTATTAATATCAGGCAACACTGAGCGGATGTCTACACAAACTGCATGTATTCACTATCAGAATTGAAATGAGGTTAATATTATACATTAAACATTGTGTATTGTTGATATACAACATTCATATTAGTATTGCGTAATCATCTCGCAGAGAACCCCGAGACTGTTCATCATACGTTAGTCCCGTTCAACGCGTCACGTCGCGGAATTTTGATTTACTACCCGTCTTGTGAGACGCTCGGTCCTCACAGTCATGGTGTCACGACTTTTTTCCCATGATTTCAGGAGATTTCGTCATGCCGCGACGAATTCACCGTTTTTGCCGAGCACGTCGCCATTCGGCTGAAAAACATAACGGACGTACGCGCGAGGCTCGTCGCGCAGCATCAGATAAACAACATCCTGTTCGAGGCCGAGATGGGAAAGTATAACGTACACACCTACAATTCTCCTACGATACACGCGATGATGGAGAATCTGGACGAGCCCTCGACGTCCAACGACGAGAAAGTGGTAATAAATATCTCCCAAACGGTCTAATTCGACACACACTGACTTCCGAATACCTGTATTCCGAATTACCTCGTAGCTGACGCGCGAAGACAAACTGCTCCACACGAGTTAAATCGAATAAGTTTGCTTTTTTTTAAGTAAATAAAGTTTTATTATAAGTTTTGCTAGACAATAAATATTAGAATAAATATTATAGAATAAATATAAGATTGATGCAAAAGATTTGTCATCTTTCTATTAAATTGTAGCAGGAAATTTGGTTATCGAAAAGTAGGAGGTCTTCGTTGAATGTCGAAAAGACATCCAATCGATGTTGCTCCTTTTATTCGTGATGAATTAAAAGTGACGAAATCTTCGAGATTTTGTGTCTCGACAATTTTGTTTTCCATCTTATTCGAAAAACACGACAAATATTTGACCTAATATAATTAATATAATTTAATTAATATAATCTAATATAATTTAATATAATTAATATAATCTAATATAATATAATAATAATATAATATAATATAATATAAAATAATATAATATAATATAATATAATAAATATAATATAATAATAATATTATAATAATTAAATAATCAAATAAATAAATAATTTAAGTAATACACTGATTCCCTAATGTCACTCGTGACAGTCCACGTGTTAATCCTTCAAAATCGAATAATTTCGTTTTCTGTTTTATTTGACACAACAGATCTGTTGAACCGATTCAACATAATCGCTTGGCGTATGGAAACAACGCATCGATTTCAGTTCCCTAATGTCACAGTCGCAGTCAACGTTAATCTACTCCCTCATGAGCGCAGCCGGCCGCTGTCTCTCGAATTTTTGATAAATTCACAATGTCAAACAATACGTCTAGCGTTGCTCGCGTATATACCTCATTCGATTTCATAGCGCGAACGTTACGACAATAATAATTTCTCGTTACTCTTGTCGAGGAGGTTATACGACGAAAGTTACGATCGTCGATGAAAGGTCTCTCAAAGACCGAAAGAGCGTTTGGCGTGTTGGCTGAATGCGCTCGGCCTGGCCAATGGCTCTATTTATGTGCCTTACGTTTCGCCGGCATGTCATATCCTTCCTCGTTACAACCGCGAAAGCCGCATCAAAAGCCAGTTTTCGACGGGCGCAGCCGACACGCTGACAACGCGCTTCAGACATGTAACGACGGCACGCGTGCCATTTTCAGATTTCAGACGCCCGCTTTTCGCTCATTGCGACGTAACTCATCACAATCTTTTGTCTAAAGCCCAATGTCCATGAAGCGTGACTTGAAGTTGTTTTTCTTGCGAGAGGAGCCATGCATGCCGTTAAGTTCTATAGAGAAAATTGACTCTTGCTCCGTTGTGAGCTTGACGATTAGTTTTTTCAAACTGATTCGATGTTATTTTCCATTTTGAGAGTCAAACTTAGCGGCATATATGACTCTTCGCAAGAAAAATAACTTCAAATTACACTCCGCGGACATTGGGCTTAACTATCGTCTTTACGGTTAAACACATTTTAGAAATTTTTCCATTCGTAATGTGGACAGATTTGCAAATTCTTTTCCAATAATTGTCTCGGATTTGACTCGACCACTGACCATCTTTCTGAACAGACATTATCGTCCGCGAAAAATACTGAACATTTGTATACGGATCGTCGAATATCTCTATACCTAATACTGTATGATATCTGTATGATACTTGTGAGTGTCTGATATTTGTATGATATCTGTATGATACTTGTATAGTATATGATATTTATATATGAATTTGTGTACTTATTCCGAGAAACAGCACTCTCTGAATTTCTTGGAGTGAAATTTTACTCGAAAAGTGAACTGACCACCGAATCACTCGACTTTGAGTGATTTATCACTCATGTGGACTGAATTCTCCACTCTGAATAGTTGAACGAATATATTCACTCGGAATCGAAAAATAAATCTGATGTTTTCCATTCACAGGAACATATTCACTCCATTCGACTAAAACATTCACTCATATGAAGTCAGAATCTAAGTTTGAAGTTCGCGATTTCATTATTGCTTCGAGCAAAAATATTACTACTTTTTACTTGTTTTCAGTGAGATTCTACTCGAAGAAACTTAGAGAGTATGATGCATACTGAAAAGCATGCATGAACGAAACATTTATGTGACGTATGTGTCACATATGCCAAAATGCGTGTTATTCTAAGTGTGTGGTATAAGCCGAATGCTCATATACCAGTTTCTCTCTTTTTAATTAGATTTATCCGCATCGTGTTCAACCAGTCTCGATTATAGCTCATTATATGACTCACAATAAATCGCTAAGAACCACGACGCAGGTATCATTTAATTATCCCACTCACCTTTCAAATCCACTAACTTGTAAAGCATGATGGACGACGTGTCCGTTTGCTTTTTCACGCCGCTCGTGACGTTGCTCTCGGTATTACCCATGTTTCAGTTTTATTTTCGCTCCTCGTTCGAGTGTATAATATTAATGTTTATATTTGCACGGTCGAGGGGATTTTTCACGCATTGCAAGCGCGACGCGTTGCGCGACTGATATTCGTCGAAATTTAGAGCATGTTTGCAGAAACTCGCGGTTGCCATAGGATACCGTAGACGATTATCGATTAAGCAAACAAACATGGGTTCGGGCGACTGCATATGCATTCGCACATCGGTATGTTTCATCATTTCCCCCTAATCGCTCTCCAATATCGAATACGCAGCATTATTTTGTCGCGAGTAACGTAGTTTATATATTAACAGCCGGAACTTACTCCGAGACAAAAAACCACAGGGCAGTGCCGCAAATTTGGGGCAACGGAAGGAATTAATTGCCACATGTTAAGTGAATTCGGTAGGAAATCCTGTTCTTACGGGTTAACGAGATCCTGCGCGGAATCCACAGAGTCCAGTCATTACGACGTAATCTCGCTGATAGCGCAACGATGCCAATGGTCTTATCGCAGCGCTGATAGCGCGCGACCTGATGACTCATAAATCTACCGTGTTGAAGGGAAGAAAGAAGAAAAGGGATCAGTGCCTCCGTGATCGTCTAAGAGCGTCTTATCATGACATATATTGCCACACAGAACACCGACTCATGCGAGTATACGCGACCTTTCTCTAACGCACGCTCTATTCTCCAATAGAAGAAAAGAGAGCAGCGTGAATTAAGGTTGACAGATTTATAAGTCACGGTAAGAATCGTTTGTCTCGTGTCGTCGCGCGGGTCATCGCGTTTGTTCTCGTATAATTGATCGATATCAGAGAATGAAAAGTTTGTGTGTGTGTGTGTGTGTGTGTGTGTGAGAGAGAAAGAGAGAGAGAAAGAGAGAGAAGGAGCGAGAGAAAGAGAGGGAGAAAGATCGTTCCGATTCTACAATGTATAAAGATATTACATTATTTAGACGCGCTTTAAATCCTCGGTGTCATAATAGAGACTTCGGTAACTTTAAACAGATGTATCGGCAAGTGGTTAAGAAATATCGTTATATAATTCACGAATGTTCCCGCTGACTAAGAATAAGCATTAACTAAAAATAAAAATATCACACCTACACAATATATCATTTTACTGCTAAGAAAAACGGTTACTCAGTCTACTTATCTTCTTTTAAACAACGGTTATCTTCAATAAAAAATTTCTTAATAATAGTCTTAAAATATACTTGTCAGAAAAGTATATATTATCATGTATACTTTATCATGTATCACATTATCATATACGCAAAGAAAAATTTATGAGAATATTTCTTCTGATATGTAGAATGAATGTAGGGGAGAAAAAAATTGCGTCTTCTAAATCGTAACTCATCAATTTCATTATTATTGCTGAATATTAACGAAAAAAATCGTTAATATTCAGCATCTCTCGACGAGCCAATCATTTAACGATGAAAATAAGACATAAATAAGACATAATGAACAATAAGAAATATACATTTAAAAAATGTTCAGATTTTATTTTGTTTGGGCGCGTGCTACAAATATTTAAAACACCATTTTGAAAAATTAAGTACGATCAATGAAGTACTACTCAGAAAACCGGTGCGTAATTTCGGCAATTCTTTCTTACATAGATATAAACTATTTTGTAGTTATTGCAACTAAAGCCGAATGATTATAAAAACTACACAATAATTATGTAGTTTTCATTCGGTTTTATTAACAGAATAACTGTAAAACAGTTTATTAAAATACATTAGTTCTACATACAAAACTCATATAGTCGCCACCACCGTGTCTTTTTCTCTGAGTATGTTTTTCGAGTGCTCCTCGGGATGAAAACTCTTTCGGACGCACTATTACACGGCGAGTTTCGCCAGGACGAGAAGACCGAGCCGAGTAATTCACGCGCATACCTAAGCAATGACCGCACGTTAATTTAGAACGGAATATTTTTCGGCAGCAATGCCGCAATTGATCTTAAGCTGTTAAGCGGTTATAAATACGCTTATGACCGCAGTCGCATATACACCGGTACTGAGAACCGGTTGCAAGCGTACGCACATAATACCTTGATCTCGCCCGTGTGCGCGAGCAGGAAATTAGATTCTATTATTGCGTCGACGGGGTCTAGGGCAATTTGCAAACGGGTTTTTGCTTCGGTCCAAACGCTCTCTCGACGAGCCAAAACTCCGATCTACGGCCAATGTAAGGTTTGGTGTTTTATAAACATTTGTAGATGACATTTTTTTTTAATAACGACTCTTGTATATGAAAAGTTAGTAAAATTTATTCAATATAAAAAATATAACTTGTAAACATGCTTACTACTTTTACAAAACACACAATTGTTTTCCTAGAATTGTTTTTATTTAAAAAAAGCATTTTCTTTATTTTACAAAACTCTTAGGAGTGAATTTTATATAACTTTTACTGTTAGAGTTATAGATATAACAAAAAAAAAGGCAAAATGTGAAAAAAAAATACTCACGAGTGGTGAAACTCGTTAGAGCAGGCCCCGGAGGGATTCGAACCCTCGATCTCCTGTTTACTAGACAGGCGCTTTAACCAACTAAGCCACGGCGCCTGGATGCAAGTTTTCTCCTAAATAGATAATATCTCTGTCACTGCTACATATGTCAAGTAATCCTATAACTATAAAAACAAAAACTTATTTGCGTATTAATGAAATACTCGATAATCCGCCATGGAACAAGTCTAACGTCTTATTATTGCATTAAATAGAATCGCAGATAAATAGGACGATCGCGAATAGAACGTAAGCAAGAGAGAACTGCAGAAATTAAAATAAAAATTATACAAATCCAATGAGAAATGACTTACCGATCGACGTCTTTTCGACGTCTATCGGTAAGTCATTTCTCACTGGGAATCTGTAACAAATTTCAGTGCAATCGTCGACATGAATTACATCTCGCGCGACGGAAGACTCGCGTAAACGCGCAATCGGAACGAATGATCAGTACGAACTGCCGAATTGTGATAATCCGGCGAGAAACGATGCTCGCGTGAAAATGCCACACGCGTTCCCAAAAATTTATGAGTACTTAAAAAACACGCCCTCGCGCGTCGCGCGACCCACATTTTCAGGCGTTAAATTAACTTGCAACGCAGAGGAGAGGAAAAAGAAGAAGATATCAAGCGAGCGAGATCTATTTGTGAGATCGAGAAATATATGGACCGCCGCGTTCGTGCGAACGGCTGCAGCTACTACGCTCGCGCGGCTCCAGAAACCGGCGGCACGGAGCGTAATCAAAGTGAAATATAGGTGCGAATGTTAAATAAACGACACCGACGTCGAGACGAAATGAAAATTTGAAGTCTCGTTAGAACTCCCGACTGGAAACATAGCACGCATTTAACACGTGAAAAAGGAATCGCACGATTCCAAGTACCGGAGATTTTCGACACGCGTTGTAATTCCAATGAATTTCTGCTTCAACATGTCCCTAGTAGCACAATTAATCGGGGATGTAAATTAATATACATAGTTAATATTGGCTACAAATTGGACCCCAATATATCCAATATTGACCTAATATCGCAAAGTAGACGACTGTTGTATTTTATAGCCAATGCTAGATTCCAAATATCGACAATTTATTTGTCACCAATATTGACTACATATTGGGTTACTTTGGTCCAATGTATGCCAATATTGGTAGAATCATGTTGCGCAATACTAGCAATTTATTCTCATTTTATTCACCAAAATTGGCCCAGTGTATATCAATAAATTCAATGAAATATGCTACTAAGGGTTGCGCGCGTTGTATCGAAGAAGGAAGAACACCGCTTGTTTGATATTTTCTCGTGAGGAAATGCGATATGAAGAGAATAATAATCAAATGCACCGGATCAAAATCGCGGCCGGCGACACGTCTCGTTTCTCGATAATCATGGCGCCAAATATGACTTGTATGTGTGCATGTGTGTGTGTATGTGTGTGTGTGAGAAAGAGAGAGAGAGAGCTTCCCATTCACGTGCTGTAATCTCGAGATGTTATCTTGCTATGTAATTAACGAAGATAAGAGGTCGATGTGCGCTTCGATTAAAGCGTCAACTGCTGTGCCGTGGCTAGGTATAACATGATGTTCATATTAATAGTGTTGTAATCTTTTTAAATGGAGAACGGAAAAATATCTCGTTAGAATGTGTCAAGATAATCAGTATCTCGTTTCCTTACTTAATTTATCGACGATAAGTTGAACGATATAAATTTTGAATGATAGAATTTAAATGCAGCATAGTGTACTGTCCAATGTAGGTACTAAAAGAGAAAGGTAGTAACAAGTGGCTCGTTGGTCTAGGGGTATGATTCTCGCTTAGGGTGCGAGAGGTCCCGGGTTCAAATCCCGGACGAGCCCTTTATTTTTTTTTTGCTTTATGAATTATCGCCGCAAATTTTCCACCCCGACGATAAAATATATTCGAAAAAAGGCCTTCTTTCCTTTTCACGTCACTATCGCAATATACACGTATAACCGCGCACATGGTTCTATTAGCGTACTTGACTTCGCGTAATAAATAAAAGTTGCGCAGTTAAATGTCACGATCACAATGTGTCATAAACGGAGGCTCGCGTTTATCGAGATTCAGCAGAATGCAAAATATCTCGGCGCAGTTCTCGTCAAATTGCATCATTAACGGTCGCCTCGGGGCAATTTCCATGGATTAACATCTTCCTTCTTCCACTCAATGTCGCTCCGAAACAATGAATAATTAAGGCCGGCCAGTCAGTCGTTATAAATAACTACGTGCGCATATCGTTGAAGCTTTAATCGGCGATACGATCGGCGCGGCTTTGCTAAATTAATTCTCAATCAGCGCGCGTTAATCCCGCACGTGCCGTCGAGTGGCATTTCTAGCGCGATACATCCCGATTTCCTTGCGCTCTCTCGCCGAGAGGCTCGCGTGGAGTCACCTTCCGCAAGAATGCGGATGATCCGCCGCGGTTGAAACTCATCGCTAGATTAAGGCGATCGATTTACTCGTTATTTACCTGACTCGTGCCGCTCGTTCGCCGGCATTCTCGATGAATTCGTCATCGCAATTAAAACGCCATGCATATTATCCGGCCAGCGGGTTACCGCAATCATTTGTCGAAGTGACAACCGTGCAAATTCGATAAGCGCGCTGGTATTTCGCATGTAGCAGCGCGCCTCGAACGCGAGGGCCTCGGCACTTATATTAAGGAAATTACGTAAACGCGCCTCGCTTTGAAATATCTCGAATCAAAGAGACATCGAGTAGAAAGGCGTCTTCTCGAGGCGTTTAACTCGGCAAAAGAAACCGATGTCGCACAAAAGCATCCCTTTCATTTTTCCATTCAGGCTAGCCAGAACGTAAACTGAAGCAGGAAAATGTCATAGCGCGTAAATATAATATGTCTATTTATTTATTTATTTATTTATTTGTGTTAAGTTAATCAGTATTACTCAATTATATGTTACGAAATATTGAGGTTTCCTTTTCCTTTGTGCTATTTTATTTTTTTATATTTTATATTATTATTTATTTTATTTCTTCTTATATTTGTAAATGAATATTTTCCCATAAAGAAATAAATAAATGAATGAATTAGTGTTATTTACAAGCACAGATAAAAACAATTAAATAGTTTATATATTTCGGAATGCGATGCCTTCTCACCTAAAAAGCTCGATAGTTTTTAAGCATCCTAATGAGAATATTAAATGTAAGTAGCTCCACGATATCGACGTAAGTTTAATCAAATCCATCAAAATCTGGAATAAAAACGGAAGATCAGTTTTATAGTAGTATTCTATCCAGTAGAGTTGACAAATAGAGTTGACAATTTTAATAACAAAGATAAATTTATCATAACAACAAACAAATATAATAATAAACATAATAGTAAACAATAAATATAATAGTAAACAAATTTATAATAATGATGTGTGATCTTGGCAGGGAAAGTTATCTACACAAAAACTATAGACAGAAACTATAGATAGAAACTCACTTGAGAGATGTGCAACATACTGATTCTCTCTTCAAGCAACTCCATCGCGCGATGTTCACACTCGACGAGATTCTCGCGAAGCGCTTGCCGCGGCGAAGAGTCGTAACGTTCGATATCTCAAATCCGAACCACCCTCGCGATAATCACTTCTCTGAGATGGTTTGTTGGTTCTTCTCTGCGAAAACTGCGGCTGTTCTCTCAACCGGTTGCAAGTTGAGCCAGACTCTCTCTCTCTCTCTCTCTCTCCCTCTCTCTTCTCTCTCTCTCTCTCTCTCTCTCTCTCTCTCTCTCTCTCTCTCTCT
>NW_022639709.1:161676-217622 GCF_010583005.1 Odontomachus brunneus
CTCTCTCTCTCTCTCTCTCTCTCGCCTGGCTCGACAATGACGAATTCGCGGCGGAAGTGCTCGCGAAAAGATCCGGCCGACAGGACGCAGTCTAGGCCGGAGCCCTATATATGCGCGAAATAGGATTTCGCGGGCATTTACTACCTCGTCGTGTGGCCGCTTCAGTTCGACTAGCGCTCCGGACCCGCCAGCAGCTCCCGCGCACTTTTTCCGCCACAAATTGATCCGAGAGGAGTGCGGCCGATACTCGTCGTTGTGTGCTCTCGTTCGGGACCGAGTTTCACTGCGATCGAGTGAGTATAATCGCGAGTGCTCTTTAATTGTTTCGTTAATTGCCACTCCTTCCCATCCTTGTATCGGGACTAACGTCCAAGGCGAAGGCATGCTGTATCGACATCTTTATATAGAAATGTGCTTGTGATGGCACTCAGGCAACCCTGCCTGTTAGCTCTAGAAATAGGTTTAGATAGTCTCTCACGTTGGTTCACGCGTCGAGAGAGCGTGAACTGTCTATTCGCCGCGGGCTTTCGGAAAATGTTTTAGCTTAGCGCGAGTAGCGGAGCCACTCACGCGGCGCGTGTGCTAAACGAATGAATGTGACAGTTCGCAGTTAACAAATTTCCCACAGTGATACATTTCGTCGAACTGCTCTGTAGTCGTGACGATTACTCGAAAACTGCTCGGCATGAAATACGAGAGGAATACCGCTCACTGTGAAAGTCCAGTTTTGAAACGAAGCCGAGATGAATGATTCATTATCGATAATTGTTACTTCTTGGTAATTTCAGAGTTGGATGTTTACGCGCAAATGACGACACTCTGCGTCTACAAACAGTATTGTGCAAACAGCGACAAGTATACATGAGATGTCATCTGTATAAACAATGAGTAATCTAGGATTGTCGATTAAATAATGACTTCCTCAAAGATCAATTAAGAAGAATTTAAAAAATCTTGAAAAAATTGACTGTTAAACAAAGTTCAAGTTTACAGAATTCTTTGGTTATATTCTTTTACCTTCAGAGTTCAATCTACCAATCTGTCGTACAATGAAATGGGAATTTCATTTAATTCATCTTTTTAAACATTATATTTGTAAATTAATGATTACAAAGCAGATATTTAATATATTACTTTCCATACATTTTGATACAATTTGCAATATTCTACATAATTTATAGAATTTGTAATTCTGTGCAGCCAATACAACGCAAAAACTTTGCAGAAAAATGTTGGTATTCAATTGGTGAAGACTACGAAAGTACTCGATAAGACACCCCCTCAATGGTTTCTCCTCTTCTTTTTCCGTCATTGCGTTCACTGGTGAATACCTCAGCGCGACCGTCGCGATCCGATCGATCGATCCATCCATCCATCCATCCATCCCAACAAAAGGAAGGAGGAACGCGCGATCACCACCTCGCGATTGGCGACTTCGTCGGAGAACGCGTTCCGAGTTCACCTTCCCGCCTTCTTCTGCGCCCGTCATCGCGCGCGCCTTCGTCATCCCGGCGATGACGCAGGAGAACGACGGAAGATGCGGCGGCGGCAAGAAGACACGGTGGGTGGACCAAGCGACCGTCTCGCACGGCATTCGGTCGCGTTGCCGCCGTCGCTCTCGCCGTGGCGGTTCGTTCGAACCGAATTGTGATACCGCGACTTAGTTTAGCTTGCGTTTACCTCTCGTCTCCGCTCGGGTCAGTTAGGCTCGCGCTTTCGAGCCGCCAGCACCGTGTGTTCTCTTTTTCTCTCTCTCTTCCTCTCTATCTCCCTCTCTTCTCTCTCTCTATCTGTCCTCTCTCTCTCTCCCTTTCCCTATCCACCTTGTAACCCTCTCGTGCGTTCTCCCACGGCCTCTCATCGTTGGCCCTTTTTCGCGGATTTCCTCGGGATTTTTCCTTCTCCTACCTTGCTCGCACGACGCGATCGTTTCCGGCACATGCGAACCGACGCTCGTCGAAGAAGATAGTCCTCGATTTGGACCCGACTGAGTCTCGCCATTTTCGAGTAAGTGCTGTGCAATTGTTCTCTTTTTTCTTCTTTTTGTTGTTCTTCTTTTTGAACAGTGCGCCGTAAAACGATCGATTCTCGCGGATTTGTCAAGAGCGAGCGCGATCGCGGGACGTAACAGGTCGCTCGAATTTTTCGCAGCTGCGCAAGTAACTGACAGCCGCTTCTTTTTGCAAGTTATGCTTTCAATCCTCTGAGACGACGCCGAGAGTTAAGAACAGTGACAGATTCCCATTCAAGTTTTACAGTTTGTCAATGAAACAACAATTTTCACAAGTAACAACAATCATCTTTTTCTTAGCATTCAATTAGACACATGTGAAATTTCAAGGTGCAAATTTCAACAAGTTTACAATACAATCCGTTGTGTTACGCGCTGCTGATTTATCTAATGACGAATTGGTGAAATTTTTGCCGAATGGAGGAACGTATCTTTGAATACGCTGGGAGAGTCTGAGTGATTAACGAGTCGATACTTTTAATTGCATTCTCACTATCTCGCTCGCTTTCATTGACGAACGTCAGTTTATCTACCTCGCGGCTGGTGAGGAACGAGTCGACGTTGTTTGAGTATCTTATCGAATTGCTATCAGGCGCCAATTCCGTCCGTGGATAAATTACAAAAGGAATGCAGAAAAACGCGAATAATACTTCACTTCTTCTCCGTGGTTTCGCTCGCGAAAGTTCCGCAAAATCAGACGACAGTTCTCATATCATTTTGCAATAAAATGCACACCATTCTGAATGTATCTATTACAGAACGATCGTTATACGGCAAAACGTCTCGTCCCGCCACTCGATTTGTAAAAAGTCTTCCGCTCGTTATCGCCATTATATTTTCGCATGCGATATGCATGCATATCGCCATGTCATTTTAAGATATTGGAAACAAGACAGACGTAAATGAAACATTTGGACTCGCACGAGGATACATTTTGTGAATTTTTCGTTACTAAGATTTATTTAAAGAATCCTCGCACAGGCCATCTTGTAATTTTTTTCTTTTTATGTAAACGTGTAAGACAGACTCAATTCGACAATATGAAAAACATATACTGAGAGAAAAAAACTTCAAAGAGCTGAAGAGTATTCATTCAGTGAATATTAATAATTTAATTTGTTAAAGTCTAAGTTTTCTTAGCTGAATAAAATAGAATAGAATAAACAATAATTTTCATGAAAAGCTACTGAGAAAAAAGACACCTGAAAATTTATTTATGGAATATAAAGTTTATTTCTGCGAAATAAAGTTTATTCTTATAAAATAAAATTCATTTTTGTGTGAAAACGAATTTCATATATCTCGCACGAATACATTGTCAAGTATTTTTTAAGATTGTTCAAGAAACAATATATTTTCTTATTTGGAAAAAATCTTTTCTTAGTGCAGAAACACATGTATAAGTAAATATGTTATTAGTCGAATAAATACTGCTTGTCTCAATGGCGAAGCCAGGAGGGGGACTGAAGGGGCTGCAGTCCCTCCAGAAATTAATTTTTTGGATTATTCTAAGTGTGAGAAAAATTTTTTCCAATGATCTTTTTTTTTGCTCGTAAAAAATAAAAAGTACAGCCCCTCCCCCCGAAACTTTTTTCTTGTCTTTTAAATAATTTTTCTCTCAGTGCATGAAAGAAATGTTTACTCTCTCGCACACATATGACGCTGGTAGCGAACGTGCTGATTCTCTCGTCGATGCAACCATAGACAATCGAACAATCGATTTTAATTTAGCGATTTGAGCTGAATCATTTTAATCGAGAGACTTCGACAGAGCGCGCTACAGCTCAACTGGGTATCGTTCGATCTTAACGATGAAGTCAACGACGAGAAAAATGTGCGAGACACGCACATGTGTGTACAGCGAAATTTATCCGCCGACGAACTTTGGCAAGCCGAGCAACTTTGATACCGATATCGATGTCATGACCTGCACGCAGCTAATTGCCGCTTATACACAAGCACCGCCTTTATCCGACTACTATTCGCAAACTGTGTCAACGTACGGATTCGCAAGGCGACGATCTTTCATGGTCACGAACGGCGACGGTAATGAATAGACCGCGAACGCGGATTCTCTCCGCGGTGTTCCGCGAACTCTTCTTTCCGCGACGGCTCTTCGTTTTTGTATCAGCCTCGCGCTTTTGTCATCCCTCGCGGGAAGGAAGCGTCAGGTCGGCACTCTTGCCGGCAATGCGAGAACAGATCCCGCAACGCGCGTGTAATTCTATGCAGCGGATATCGCGCGGCGATTAAAGCGAAGCGAGAGCGTACTCGCGCGCGAGATAAGTACGCGAAAAACAGATGCGACCGGCCCGCGAAAAAAAGCGCGGCCTCTCGCGACGGACTCGAGAAGGTCCGATCGAGAAATATCTCGCGCGAACGCCCGAATACTTCTTCGCGCCAGTAACGCCGCAACCTTGTCGCACCGCGCCGATTACGCGGTATGGTAATTTCTTGACTTTCATCGACATGGTAATATTTCGCCGGCTCCTTCGTGCGTACAGCGTATGTGTACGTATGTGTTTATGTGTGCGAGCGATAGATAAGTTGTAAACAGGCATGCGGTGAGCCACCACGAGGCACAAGATTGCGACGCAGTGACCTAGTCGTGAAAAAAAGCGTCAACTACTCGCGCGTTTCTCCGTGCAGACGTGCTTCCGAAACGACGAGTTCGTCTCCGTCAAATTGGCGGAAAAACGGCACACCGAACCGTCACGTTGCGAATCGAAAACTTCCTCGATCTCTCGCGTCGTCTCTTATCTCCGATGCTCGGCGGAATGCCACCTTGGTGAAGTGGAGCGTATCACGAGCATATTTAAAAAGCTCCCTGGTGCACTTCCCCCCGCGTGCAACGCGAACGCACTTATCTCTGGCTCGTGTGATAGTAACGCGACGATTTTTCGAATTCCTCTCGTATGAGCCGTCATTCGCGTCGCATTCCACTTTTTCCAGCGCGACGCTCGTTATGTTACTTACGGATCTCACTTTTAACGCAAAGTGTAAACCGTGACTTTTATAGTAAGGAAAGGGACAACGAAACTTCTCTTCTCCGCGAATTTCGCGAAAGCGCAAATTGCAAGCCGCGTTTTCCGGTGACGCCGACTGCCGCGGGCAGATTCGCAACGGCGACGAAATTCACGAGGCGCGACTTTACGATCAGGGTTGTCAAATTCTAGAAACGCTAATTCAGAAAATCTAAGACACCACTTTCCGCCAATATTAAAAACATAATGCCAAATACACAACACCAAACTTGAGAAACAATTTTGAAATTTGAAAGCAGCAATTTTAGAAAATTAAAAAAACATTTAATTGTGTTTGTACATGTTTTACTATCAAAGACATGTAATATTTACAGAAACATTTAGACATTTTATAATATAACTTTAGGACAACAAAACTAAAAATCATTTTATATATTGTGATCATTTTCCAATTGTGTTATACTACAAGACAACCAAAAGTTACAGTTGTAATCAATAAGTCTGAATTCGTGATATATGATCATGCTTTTATTGACACTTTGGTAAAATTGAATATTGATTTTAATGTAAAGCTCATGAAATTCGGTCTGAATTGATCGGTAAATCATAGAAAAACACAATGTTAGTAATTTTGTAAGTAAATTCCAATAGCATTTATATTCCCCCAAGTTGAATCGAATTCTAACATCGTGAGTACCAGCCCCAAACCAATCCCCACTCAGCGCCGCTTCGCGCCAAATTTTCTTCTCATTACGTCGAGATTATATGCCAAGCGTCAAAATCAAGATTTCGCGCGTCAACTCAGCGTGTCAAAGAGTCACTTTGACGGAATTACACCAGACCTGGCAACCCTGTCCACTTGTGTCATCAAAACAAAACAGCGACCAAACAGTCTCACGCGACGACTTTGACTTCTAATTCGAGCGAGTGTGTTATTAACGATGCTCGACGGTCGCGTCGCGACAGAAGGTAAACACCTTTTGATCGATGGCGACACGGGAATAAGTCGCCGCGCGTTAATGAAAAGGTCGTTATCAACGTGCGAGATGTGGGTCGGCCCGACTCCAAGCAGCGAAACTCTATTAACACTATCGCGCGTCTTATCGAGAACACCTCGTGGTAAACCTGACAGACGATTTCGCTCGTCGGGCGCGACGCCCGGATTAATCGCGATCCGACAATGAGAGATCTCTGGTGCGTTACGCGAAGACCCCGTCGAAGTCACTCGGAGATCTGTTGTGCGCGAGGTGTGGTGTAACTTGCGGTGAAAGAAGGAAGTACCTTGACCTCATGCGAAAGTAAGTGGAAGAGCCGAGACGGAGAATTATTTCGTCTCGTAAGTTGACAATTTCTTGTGGACTAAAAAATAGAATCTCATCCTCTCAGTGGAATACTCTTGTACAAGGCGTCTGGTGATAGGTGGGAGAATGTTCATGTACATGCACACACACGCAGAACTTACGTACTGCATTCAAGTAAATGTCACTTTCAAGTATCTCATAAGTTATATCCGCGCAAATTTATCATATGTCTGTCATATATATATATATATAAGCATCTAATTTATTTAAAATACATTCTGTGTCCCAATAAGTTTAACATTTCAATCAAGAATATTAGATTAAAACAAAAATTTGATTTACTTAGCACATAGAGAAAAACTAACATTTTCTTCGATAAAGTTACACAATATTCTTACAAAAGGAATAGATTCTTTTTCTGAGTACATAATAGTGAATTTTTCTCAAATTTGTGATTAATATATATATTTTTTGAAAGATCATTATATCAAGAAAATATATTCTTTGTTGAAGATATTTATCATTATTTAAAAGAAGGAAAATAAACCGAGTGATCGCTTTTCTTAGGATAATATTTTTTCTGTGTATCAGATCAGATCAAAGTGAACACACACAAAATTTACAAGCAATCATGTAAAATTTTGAGTTATTAACTAAAGAAAATTGGAAAATAATCGCGCACGATAGATGTACGAGAAAATTCCGCTGAGGATAAGACTATATTGTTCGGTGCAAAAAAATTTTTGCTGGTTAAAAAAATATTTTGTTGGTCCAGATAAAATTCTAAACGTTACGTTTAAAATTTATCGCTATTTTTTCTGTTCTGTATCTGCTAGAAGATTGTCTGTAGCCCGTATAGAATTTATGACAGCAACATTCTCGTAATATCTGTAAGAAAATTTAGGCGAGCGTGAGGATTATACATCCGTTTGTTTCTGATCGTTAGTCTTTCTTGTCTACCACTTTTGTAAGAAATGTAACTGGCCTAGATGAGTGCTCCTAGAGGGACTCCTAGGCCGGTATTCATAGTTGAATCTTATTTCAAGACCGTCTTAAGATGCGAATACGGCTCTGTGATTGGTTCATGACATCTTAAAACAGTACTTAAGATAATTTTAAATATAAGATCGGACTATGAATACCGGCCCTAGAGTCCCTAGAGAGACCTCTTTTGTGCTAATTTTTACAAATACTTCAAGTATAAATCTTATCTCTCTGTCATCTATATCGATTAAGTACAAAACGCGATAGCACGGTGTTTATCTCTGTCTAATCATTTGTTCATCTCGACTAGTTTCTCGTATTTAGATCATTTTCGTTATGACCGTAAGACCATCTTTTTTCGAGCGTGTGTAAGCCAACAGTTATGTCGTTCCGTGGGCGTAAGTCTTATGCAGGCACGCTCGTCGCGGTAGCGCGGAAAGGACCGGCCGATGTGCGCGCAGAAATCGAATTATGTCAAAACGGAATGCGCGCGGCGCACACGTCGGTTTCATAATCGCGAGCGCGCGCGTATGCGTCAGGCCGCGACGACGTAACCCTTGACAAGACGCCGCTCGCATGTAATTCACTTGGCAAGATCGGTATCGCGATATGTGCCGCGACGGACTGCGCCGCCAGGCATGTTTGCAATTTGCCGATAATCATCAGCTGACACGCATAAGGCGTTAACGAGTATCCCGCGACGATAATTGAACGATCGCATCCGCCCGGATTGTGTTGCTCGCGAGAAGCCGCGGCGCGAGCGATTATGCGCGCTAATGAATGTCGCGATGTCGTAGAAGTTAATTACTTTCGAAGCTTACCCACAAGATCCTCAATTGCCAATCATCGATCGTCGCCGCAGTCAATAGCACGGAGATTGCACCGGGATTTCTGCGAAACCGACGCGCTCGGTCGCTGGATATTCGATCGAACGCGCTTATCGCGTCGCTTACCGCACCGTTATCATCACCGGCACCGTGGCATGGCTGTTGAGCGAACACATGGCGATTAATAGCGTCCAATAAATCAGTTTACGACGTTAGAGAGGCATTGATAAACGGCCGCGGGATGAGGCGCGTGTCGGACACGTGATTGGAACACTTTCGTAGATTGCGTTGCCTAAAATGGTTTAGACTGAACGCCAGGAGACCACGTTCATCACTGGTAACAACAGTAAAGGAGAACGTGAAATAATAACAAGACTATTTGATATTCAATTAGAAAGACAAGGACAGGTGATGAAGAGCAAATGAGAGTCAGCACGCCGATGTTAGTGCGAAGAAGAGAAACTGCCGCGAGAATAAACACAGAAGCCGCATTCTGAACACACAGCGAGCGCTAAACATGTCTTTCTAATTCTAAAATTGGAATAAAGTTATAAGGTTAAAAGAATAAATCGCTTTCAAAAGTTTCAAAAATCCTAAAAAATGTGAAATATTTTTAGATCAACATTTCTATGTACCTACAATCCCATTCTAATATTCTAACGATTTTAGAACTCAGCGCGAAATTCTACCTGATTGAATTAATATTCATACATTCTTTTCATTAGTTATATCTTTAGATTTATATATTATATTTGCTTGCCTAATTTGTCATTTTATGGGTGATTTCGTAAGACAATATTGATTGTGAAAATTATTATACATATTTTTCTAAGGCTACTGAAGTTTGAGGGCGGTTTTTTCAAGTTTTTCAAGTTTTTTAAGTACTTCGTACTTTTTAATTATTTATTAAAAATTTGTTTTTGACGTTGGTTAAAAATAAAAGTTTTATCTTGTATCTTTTGACATTCTCGGATTTTCAAGAAAATGATGGCAATAACCCAATTTCCAGGTCACCTACATAAATCTGAGCAATAACATTTATCTAGAAACCATACTAATCAAATCTAAAAACCATAAATAACATACTGAACCGAAGTGTTACCGAAGAGTTTCACTTCAATACCTCTAACTGTTCTCGAGTTATGAGGGAACATACAAACAATCATATCTACAGGACAAACTGAGGACCCGCTATTTTAAAGTCAATTAGAAATGTTCAGTAGCGGACATCTGATCTATTTTCGACGTACTTATGCGAATTTTAGCAAATATTGCGGTCTATCTAAGATTTATTATTTAATAATTTATTCATTATTTATCTTTTCTATTTCTTGATTTCCATACACTTTAATATTTAATAGAAGTCGCGCAAGAGTGCCGAAAACAGATCAAGTGCCCGCTACTAGACGTTTTATTGTACGTGATGCTCGCATAAGGATTAAATTTGGGATAAAGAAGACATACTTGGTATTTGCTATGTCTCTAGAATGAGATCTTAGGAAGATCCACGCGATATATTTTCACGATGCGTATCATGAAAGTTTACGGGCCGCCTCAAAACGAATCTCTCGAACCTGCCAATCTCGCAAGGCGAATGCAAACAACCTATAATACCTCGGAATTTGGGCCAACCGGGCGCATCCACTCGCTACTCCCCCGCGATGTGATATGACGTGCGCGTTATTTTTAGTATTAACAATTCGTCGGAACACATATAACCAGGCCGCTCTGCGCGTTGAGCGAATTTTAAAAAGAGTTAGAGGGAAAGATTTACAGCGTATAAAGCAGGCGAGAAGTGGAGCGTCCCGAAAGAACCTCGACGTCGTTTACGTCAGGTCCGAAATATGAAAAAAGATCGTTTTACAACCGACCGAATTGCCACGGTTCAAGATTACAACGCAAATTCGAGTCGCCTTCTCTCTTCCCAGAACGTAGACATGTCGTAAGGGTGATTTTATTGGGAAACGTCTTGCTCTGGTCGGCGAAAATTGTGCAAGAGTGCAAAATTGACCGTGGACGCCGACGGTCTTTCGATAGTAAAACGGAGAATGGAATATTCGCGCGAATACACGGACGCGACGATCTGATAGCACACGTGGTGCAAGAGCAATCTCCGCGCGAGCAATTTCGCCGGACCACGTGTGACATTTATCGTCGTTCGTCGTCCAATGGCAGAGGACATAAATCGGTCTGGCACGCGTCTCGATATTGACGCAAGAGAATCTTAGAACGATCGCTGTCTGACGCGGAATTCTTTCTATTTGAGAGCGACGACCATCCGCGTGGGCTGAAAGCTCTCCCTATCTCTTTCTCTCTTTCTCTCTCTTTCTCTCTCTTTTTCTCTCTCTCTCTCTCTCTATCACGCAGGAACAACACGCTTCTACGACGCGAAGCGCTGTGTTGCGAAAACTAATAATAGCAAGCGTTACGTTAATAATAATCGCTTCGTATGGATCTTATCGGTCGGAAGTCTGTGATTCATTCTGCATTCTGCTGTCGCAACTCCCATTTCCGAATAGATTCAACGCGGTTCAAAATAAAAGTGAGCCAAACGCTTCCCTTCCTCAGTAATAGCTCGGAAATGTATGATAGTCGCAGAATTATCAGCGACGTTTCTCGTTGTCGAGTTGCAACGGGAAAAGGCACATGTTTTTCGCTATATTTCGCTGCTCGTTGAAAAAACAATGACGAGTCACTGTGATTTTTAAATTCCGATCTCCCCCGACGCTTCGCGTGCTGCTTATAAAAATAAGCAGACGCAGAATATAAAGCAGGGGCTCAATGCGACGGTCTGTTTGTTTTTCTGATATCCGTTACCGGAACGTCCGAACGCATTCACGTCCGGAACACGAGATGGGTTTGCTCGCTTCGACCTCTTGCTACGGCAATCACGATCGCCTCAAAACACAGTCCTATAACTTTCGGGAAATTGCATCGGATTCATCTCACAATTCATCATGGTGAAAGTAAAAATAACTAGAAATTACTCTCGGCAATACATCGAAATAAAATCGACGAATTAAGAAAAATGGGGAAGTTACACAATTTTCAATTTTATCCTGTAAAATTAAATTAGAATCTAAGGGTAAGAATTCAAGACACAGTCCTGCAACATTGGGGAAGTTGCATCGGATTCATTTCACAATCGTGAAAATAAAAATAAAAAAAAAGAAAGAAATAAAATGAAAGAACCTAATAAATCTAATAAAATAATAAAAATATTCTCGGCAATACTGTGAAATGAAATCGACGAATAATGGAGAAGTTCAAACAATAAAACTCATAGTTTCAGCCTAAAATCAAGTCAGAATTGGAATAACAGAGATTCGGAGAACAGTGTGACGAGTGATTTTTCTCCGAAGAATAGCGCGAGATATTGTTTATGGAATAAAGTCGATGAACAACGGAAAATTGAAGAAACAAAACTCATACAACCCTCAGTTTCAACCTGAAACATTGGGGAAGTTACATCGGATTCATTTCACACTCTTGAAAATAAAAATAAAAAAAAAGAAAAGAAAGGAATAAAATGAAAGAAAATCAAATAAAATAACAAAGATATTCTCGGCAATACTGTGAAACGAAATCGACGAATAACGGAGAAGTTCAAACAATAAAGCTCACAGTTTCAGCCTGAAATCAAGTCAGAATTGAAGTGAGAGGAATCCGGAAAACAGTGTGACGAACGATTTTTCCCCGAAGAATAGCGCGAGATCTCGTTTACAGACGCGAGAGAGAGGCGAGCGAAAGTTTACGCGGCGAGCCTGTTGTGTATGTGTCGACGCGACATTGATATCGCGTTATGTCATTACGCTTGGCGACGCTACTTGATAGCCGGGCTGCTGCCAGAGGTTACACAGAATGCGCCTCGCTTTATAAACGTATGCGAATATCAACCTGTTCAGCAGAGGCGAACGCTCGCTATCGCACGGATTTCGTGTTTGGCCTCTTCGACAAGATCTAGCCTCTGTCTCGATAATCCGTTGAAAATTCGCGCCGAACAAGGACGTCATGTGAAAGTTCCCTCTCGACTCTTTCGACGAATTAAACGAACGAAGTTCATGATCATAATAGTCGAGGATCGTGAAGTCATAATAGTCAGGGCTTTTCTTCGAGAAAGAGAGCTGCCGAGGTCTCACAAAATGAGGATGAAGAAGAGACGAGATCCTTTAGGGCAATATTATTTTCATACAGTCTACACAGACTCGCATCGAATTTAAAGTAGTTTTCAAACTTTACACATTCTCTCTTGAAAAACATTATTCACAAACTTCTCAAAATTCCTTGAGAACTTTGTTTCCTCGAAGAAGTTCCCGTCCCGACGTGTTTCGCCGGAGAAAAGCCCTGATTATAACACATAACTATAACTTCATTTAACATAAGCATGACATAAATGTAACTTCACTTTGCGCGGACGATACATATGTGACTATTGTTTACATAACAGAGACAAATGTGGGAGATACCGAAGAAGAATCTGTAAGTCGCGGCAATAATGAAACGATTGGCTAACAACTTGGAAGAAAAAAAAGTGAAAGAGTGCGCGCAACAAATGTAAAGGAGACTTCGAGAGGGTCCGAGAAAAAGAGCAAGTCCGAGACACTGGTCTCCGACTCGAATCTGCATACTCGTCGGAAAGACTGGCGAGCGGCGGACCCTTCTCTCCAAGGGGAACGAGAGAACTTCCAGGATCGCGAGTAATCCGAAGGACGATCATCGGCTGACGTGTATAAAAGTTCGCGCGTAACCGCGCTTAAACCGCGCTTAAACCGCGAGTCGTATCACTCGCGTCGTGAATCACCTGGCGATTCGTCGACAGGATGACGGGCGCATGTGAATCCCGAAAGGACACTTACCGCGCGTCAATGTCATCCTTGCTGAGGCATCCTACGTGACGAAATATCCCGCGTTGGCGGAACGGCCGTTCCTTAATCCGCTTTTATCCGACGATTCGACGAATGCGCTCGCGAGCCGGTATTCGCGCCGGTGGTTGACGCGATGCTCGTGGAATTTAATCTATAATTATGATAGAAAGGCCGCTCTGGGATTAATCAGAGCCGCGCGTTGCGTTTAATCGCGCGCGCGCACTCATATACTTCACGTCATCATTCTCGCTGTAGTATCGATCAAGGAACACGTTGAACACACTACCCTAAGCGAGCGGCGATCTTGGTGAGCGATATAAATGTCATGAATGAAGATCCTGAGGCTTTTCGTGGAAAATAACACGAGTACTCTATCATTAACGACAATAAAGCCTGTATTAATAGTCGTTACTTGAGACTTGTCTCGCATGAAATACTCAGATAGAGAGTAGACCTGCGTCAATATTCATTACTTGGAACTTATATCTCAAGTGAGATACTCGGATTTGAATTTAGGTTTGTATTAATAGTCGTTACTTACGAAACTCGCCTCGGGTGAGACACTCAGATTTTAATTTAGTGTTAAACGTGAGTTTTCGGTTCAATCACGATTGCGAATGTAACGTCACGTATATCGCGCGTGTTTTGTATCGCGCGATTAAAGATATAAATGTCACATATACCATATAATACAACTGAAAAACTTGGATCTAATTCCAAATGAAAATCCGGGTATCTCGCATGAGACAAGTTTCAGGTGACAGCTGTTAATACAGAGCTTAGAGTGAGATCTGAGTTTTTGAGTCATATGAGCAGTTGAATCATATGACATATATTTGTTACCGCGATTCAACTGAAAAATTCACATCTGACTCAAAATTTCGATCTGAGTATCGATCACGTTTCTGAATTCAACTCTGTTCAAGATTCGATTCAACTTTATATACAAATTCGAGTATCTCAGTGTCGAGAAATAAGTTTCAAATAACGACTATTTATTTATTTATTTAATAAAAGCCTAAGTGATGGATCTAAGTACTCTAACGCAGCATATGAGAAATCTGTAACAATTTTTCAAAGTCTCTACGCGTTATAGTTGGAAAGAGAATAAATAACTTGCATTTGATACTGCGGGAAGAGGACAAATGTGTGAATCCGCTGTTTGCTACCAAGATCGTTCTGCGAACGATTCTGCGAATCTTGATTTAATTAAGACGCGAAGTGAATTCGAGATTATTCAGCTATTTCGGGAAGATGATGCGATCTATTGACAAATATAATGTTAAGCGGGAAAAAATTCTCCGACCACTCATGGTCACAGCTCAACCAACTCGTTCGACGAATTCGACTGCTCATTGAAAAGTCGGTCGCGATAGTGAATATGGCGATAAAGGTTGCATAGTTTTCCGTTGACAGTGTCCATTGAGTAATCTTGGTCCTGACGTCACGCTCGTGCAAACACGTTCTATCGATACATAATAGTTTCGCGATGTAGTACTAGCGATATCCTCTTCTGCTCCCCGAGAGCCAAGAAACTATCCTGGAGTCTCTGCATTGCATCGATGACACTGCAGATCTCTCGATCGGCCGAATATAAAACGACATCCGCATCTTGCTGCCTGTCGCAGCATCCTCGAGACTGCGTTGATTTTGCAATCTGTCTTCTCGAAACTTTTATCCTAAAAATAGCACGCGATAGGCACGATTAATCGGTTGGAAAATACACTGGCGTCTTGCAAGTGGCGCACTACCGAATAGAAAGTCACGATCGTTTACTGCAAACCGCGATCGAATCAATTGATCATTCGATTAATTAATCACTCCGCGATAATAGACGCAGGAGGATTCCGATCATTACAACGAAGGGACCAATGAAGGGACGCCACGAGAAAGATAAAAGAGAGTGGACGAGTGAGGAAAAGAGAGAGGGAAGGACAGCTAAAAATACACAATCTGTGATCTTACACGAGGGAGGGATTTCATATTGACTCTATTTTCAAGGCTGGCTATCAAGCGAGCTTGTTAGTTCGGAAGCCCTAAAACAGTCGTGTCTTAACCTTGGTAACCTTAGAAATATCTCTGGAGTTGCGCCAGTTTCTCGAGCGACCGGTTAAATGAAACTGTCTCCTCCATCAGTGTCAACTCCACTTGTATTAAATAGCATTAACGTTCCATCGAGTTTGTTCTCGCGCCCTCCTCGCACATCGGTGTCCCCCGACCAATTTTGCGTTATTCGACCGTAAACAAGATCGTAATGACCCGCGCTGTCACAGAATGGTGAGAAGTGACTGCCGAATTCGCCTCTGTCGCCAGTCTTGTGTGTCACAATGGCATACAAAAACACGGAGCGGCTCGTTGTTCGTCCAATTACGACAAAACAAAGATAGCGGGCTGTTAAAGTGTGTTCAGCGTCTTGTCGTATCAATACGACGTGTTAATACGTCACATAAAAACGTGATCACGATGCCGCACACGGTGTTAGTTGCCTAACACGTTCGGTGACCGATTATCGCGAAACATAGCGAGCTTGAGTAATGATGCAACTTTGGACCAGGTCCAAAAACCATTCCCATGAGAGTTAGATCATACGAAACGGACAGAAGGTTGTTCATGTCGCACTTTGCGTCTTATTATCGATCGTAATAACGATCGAGACGCAAGTGAGGCCAGTTCTGGCCTCACGACGACGTTCGGACGACACGGTCGGCCGAATTCGCTCTTCAGCGCGAGCGACACGTCGCAACCTGCGAGAAATTTGCGTCTCAATAAGCGCGTCGGGACTGAATTAAACTAAATTATTCTTTTGAAACGCGTCGCTGCGAAGGAGCGTGACTTCATCGCGGACGAATATCCGATCGCTCCTCAACTTGCATAAAGAGACCAGGAAACTTCCAAATAGCGCAAATCTGCTTGCAGACTTTGATTTTATTGCTGTCCTGTAACCGAGGCTGCGCTATAGCTCTGGAAAAGATTTGTTGAGAAATATTGATTTTTTCAGCAATATTATAGTGATCTGAAGTTGCCTGACAGACTCAGATTGTACTGTGTGTCTTAAAGCATATAATCGTACGCGAAGGATCAAAATCGCTACCCCGTAAACACGAGTAACATTACATCATTATCATAATTTTCCACTCAACAATGTAAGTGTCGTATAATGTATGTTGTACATAACATTCACATTGTTGAACGAGAAATTGTAACATTAACCTTACCGTCACTTGATGTTTATTGGGATAGGATTATTCAATTTCTGGTCATTGTCAGGCGACACACAAATTACATCGGAATTGGCGATTCTGCCAGCCAATTAATCAGAGATTAACCAGAATTTGAAGAAAGTCACCATCGGGTTCCCTAAAATGATCCCGAGGTGAATAAGAATGTCAGTAATTCAAGCCAGCCCAAATTAATCTCGCTGCTGTCGCCGGTTAATTTAGAGGTCGCAGTTTTCAATCAACATCTCTCGGCGCGTCTCACTTAGGGAGAAAGCCCCGAAGTCCGCCCTTGTTGTGGGGTTGCGACGCTGATGTCACGGGTCAGTTGTCGTCGATCCCGCGGACGCAGACGAGACGTTGCGCCCGTATCAAGTCTTCTTCTCTTGTTCAGCTTGCGGGTGCGTAAGTTGAGTTTTACGATCTTCCGTCTGCTTTCGCATTCCGTTGCGCTGATGAAGGTCATTTACTTTTTTTGTGAGAAGGGTCTCCGGACGACGCCAGGGGAAATTTCGTTGTGGGGTCTCAGTCGTTCCCGTAATTTCTCCTTGAATCTGTGGCCGTGTCATACCGTTTATCGTGGCGAGGAACGGAACGAGACATTGACAACACGACAACGACGACGACTACGACGAGGAAACCTCCTCGTGACGTCACAGGGAAGACGGGTCAAACGAGAGCGACCCACTTACACATTCCCGTGCGGAATATTTGCATTAATTGCTCGCTCCTCAATGAACGCGTCAGACTCGTGCCCGCGTAAAGCCCGCGATCGGGGACAGCATAGCGATCCTTTGTCCGCTCGTCTCGCCTTTAGAAACAGCTGCCGATGCAACTTCTCAGAAGCATGGATAAAGAAGTACGTGATGCGAAGTTGTGCCTGGCGTTGTTGTCAGGCAGAAAGAATTTCACGTTTGATGCGTTTAAAAATACTCCGCACGTTCCAATTCCCACCCTCGCCCCCGTGACGCCTCGATTGAACCTCGAGTCCATTTTACCTCGGCGGAAATTGACTTCTGAGAATTTTCCGATATTTTTAATAAGACGTTACGTGGCTTTCTCCAAGAATCAAGTTACTTGAACCTTACTTATTAATTACTGCAGCTTTTACTTGCTGGAATTTCCTTTCTTTTGAAAAACAAAATAGACGACACAAAACGTGACATTTGCTCATTAATAAGCAAAAACATCAGATAAGGCTCTTCGTGATTGTATCAATTAAAATTTCACATTATTGTTTATTCTACGGAACTGACGCTTTCGACTTTCGTACTTAATAATACGTCCGTATTATTTTCGTGCTATCTGCGATAGCGATTACGATTTTGCGAGTCAGCGCTTATGTTCCTACGCTGAAGAAGATCTCCAAGAGGACAGAGGTATTTTTGCAACATCTTCCTAATACTATGTCGTGTTTAATTATTTTAATTTATATATAATTTATATGTAATAAACAAATAAACTTATATATAATTAATAAAGCGTAGCACAAACCAACGCATAATCCCTTAATAATTTTTCGATCTCTCAATTAACTTTGTCATTGAATATCATGAAAAGATTTATCTGACACTTATCTGACACTACTTATCAATGAGTAAATATCGCGTCCATTTTCTTTCAAGAAAACAAAGTTCGTTTTTAAGAGACAGAATTCTTCCGTACTTACCTATGTATTCCGATTTAGCGAATTGTGCGTACGTGTCGCGATTTAATGAAGTACCATCGGCTGGAAAATCGGTATCGTTACGCAAGCACGCGGCCTGCCCGAGGTCAGGAAGCTGAAATCACGATCCTCGTTCCAGTCTGGTAAATTCCATCAATATTATAATGCAGCCGATTCGGGTGACACTCGTTTCAGAGTTACGTGATCCGTGATAGACGATCCGTGGACCGTTCATACGGGTGGCAGATGTTAAGCGCGTCGAGAGCAGGCAAAACGCAAAACGTCGTCGTCGAAGTTCCGGTTAGTCCGGCTAAACGAGATCCTTCAACTGTCGAAACTCTTTTTGTAAATTTTAAGTCACTTCAGCGTAAGAAGGTGGGGAAGGGGACATGTTGGTATTTCAGGTATGTTTGAAACGTTTGAGGAAAAGAGACATATCTCGAGCATAGTAAAATCTTGTAAAAATACACGACTCGGACGAAGAGTCTCGTGTAAATATACGCGTCGCGACACAAAAGAACGAGAAGTTCAAGATGAATCAAACATTGTCCGCTCGGTGAAACCGTGAGGACGTTGCACAAGTCCCGAGAAGACTTCCATCATCTTCTTTAGAATGCTGAGTGACAAATCGCGACATTTAAACGGCCAATGCCTTGAAGTCGTTCCAAAGCAGACAGGATGACGCGTCTCGCCGGTCCGCAAAGCGTCGTCAACTTGGCAACGTTATTATTGTCAATTGCCAGCTGTTACCGAATCCCACATACCAGCTGCGCACACCTGGACGGGTTACGCGACGCGCCAACTCGGTGCGACTCAATGTTTCATTAGATTGATACAAGTACCGAAACGAGCAAGCGAAATTTAACTGAATTTCTACCGAAATACATCCCCGCGCAGAAAAGCCGAAATGCACATTCATGTATTGCACGATGAAGTTGAGACACATTATGACAGCAAAATAGCGGAAAACGATGACAAGAATGCCTCGTAAACAAAAACATGAAGATCAAAACACTAAGTTTAGACAACTTTCAATTGTTTATGTTTATATTTCTAGTCAGAGCTTATAAATACTGCTATGTAAAATAATTCCGGATATTTAATATTGAACATCAATAAAAGTGACATCTCTGATAGTGTGCTGAATTTGTATTAAAATCCCTTACAGTATTATAAAAAAAAAAATTGCACGATGCCATTTAAAATATTCAAGTATTGATTTTTATAAAAAAATTTTTAATTTTTTTTATTACAAATGGTAACTTACATGTAACACAAATGTAGGTTCACCTTACAACTTTCTCTTTAAACTGTCGAAAACGTTTCAAAAATCATGCAGACATGCTGCACAATTTATATACATGTATATTTTACACACACACACACACACACTCATTGACAGTTTAAATGTTCATATTTAAAAAGACCAAAACGATAGAAATGTCCAGAGTTAAATACCATTGTTATTATCCAAACAGCACAGATCTTTTCAAGATATCATAAAGATATTCTGAATACATCCCTTTGTCCTGAAAACGTCCCCAGAATATACTCTGGATCTTGTGCTGTCTGGGTAACGTCCAGGCATGTTATTAGTGTCCAATGAATCGACGAGATAAAGGAAACAATTTTAATTAAAATTAAATAAAAATCAGTAATCACGCGCTCCTCACGATGCACAATCCTTTCAGGATGTGGTCCATACACTGCCAGAATTTAGTGTTCATCGCCTGTGTGTTCCTGCCTTTGCTCGTGAGAGGCATTCCGGATTACTCTGGGCTGCCGCCGGGGCCATACTGCGCCTCGAGGTATCCTGGGGGCAGTTGTTGTCCAGGACGACAGGATGACTGCAGCTCGCCGATCCTCACGACGCTGTGCTACTGCGACGATTTTTGCAATCGGGACCGTGAAGAAGACTGCTGTCCGGATTATTGGCAGCATTGCAGAGGCATCGTGCCGAACGTCACGTCGCCGCCCGAGGAGATAAGAAGTGCGTATTTATTGAAAAAAATAATAAAATAAAAAAGAAAAAGTGTACATATAAAATATAAAAATACAATACATGATGCAAAGCTATGTTTTTTTTTCTCCAAGTCCTCGTGTGTTCTTTCAGGATGTTTCTTCCAAGGGAGGAACTACGATCATGGACAGACGTTAAGAGTCAACTGCAACACATGGTAATAAACTTGAATCGCTTCTGCTGGCGCGTTGCGCTGTTGAAACAAGTGCAGATCGTCTGCACTTATTTATTATGTGTCGCATAATATTTATTTTGTGTCGCAGTAAATGCTCCTCGCTCGGTAAGCGCGCCGAAGTGCTCTGCGAGGAGAACCGATGCTTGATCGAGCCGGAATTAATGGAGGAGGTCAGCTTGCAAGAACCGACGTTGGGATGGCAAGTGGGCAATTATTCCGAATTCTGGGGAAGGACACTACGGGACGGCGTAGAGCTACGCCTAGGCACTCTCAATCCGTCGCAGTCCGTGAGTGTTAACACGTTCAGTTTATTGGCTGTTTGCAGTCCACTCTGTGTTATTTCACGTGATCGATTAAAATTTTTTATATAATTGTTAACGAATTAAAAGCAAACTTAGCTCGTTTATGCGGACCCAGGGAGAAAAGCGCACACATATATGCGCCGCGTTGATCTCTCGTATATTGAAAGAAATTATCCGATAAAAAATTTATAAACAAATATTTCCGATCAAAATTACCGATACATTTTTGTATCCAATTAGAAAACATCCGATGAAAAATATCGGTTCATAACTTTTTATCGGTTTATCTGATGAAATGCCATTGGAAGTATCTGATTATATTTAATCGGATATCTTGATTGGATATAAAAATTGATCGGAATTTAATTGGAAATATCCGTTTATTAATCTTTAACAAATCGGATAATTTCTTTCAGTATAAGTTAAGGTAGTTAACGTGTTAAACCTGATATCCGGATCTTTATAAAGATATGCAAAAGAAAACGTGCGTATCTAACCAAACATATTGTTGCTTACTCAAGTCAAAAGATAAAAAATGTTGCTCAAATTATCACAAGAATATTCGCGAGGTTTTCCCGAAAGTATGTGTGTGTGTGCATCTTTGTCTTTTCAATGAAACTTCTTTTCTTCTTCTCCTTATTATTCAAGATTCAAGGAAAGATAAATTTGAGGATTGCGAAAGACGGTTGGAAATTTTTCCGCTAAAAGGACGGAGCTGTCATTATGGCTCGATGAGTTCGGAGTAAAGCAGCCTTGCTCTGAAAACGCCGCGAATGTGTATAGCCGCAAAATTGCCTCGAAAGATTAGGTCAATTGCTGCGCTTGTGCAACTAAGGCTAAAGTTCCACGGCTAAAATAATCTCTCCCGTACTTCGCTGCGAGGGTTTTATGAATAACAGAGCACTCTCGTGCGCGATCAGCGTTGCTCGTGGATAATGTCCGATCAAGATAGTCGAGATCTTCTGACGTGGTAGTCCGCGGAGCCTGAACTGATCCTTTCGAGTCACAAGCGAATGCGTCGATTTACATCTATCATTAGCAAATAAATAAACAGAGGTCTCTCGCGTCGAAAGTAAACGAGACTCCTCCGAGTAACTGAAAAATGACCTCTGGTCGCAGGTATACAAGATGAATCCGGTGCGACGTATTTACGATCCGGACGCGTTGCCACGGGAGTTCGACGCCAGGACACGCTGGCCACGCGATATATCTGGCATTCACGATCAAGGATGGTGCGGCGCGTCCTGGGCCGTGTCTACGGCCGACGTCGCGTCCGACCGTTTCGCGATCATGAGCAAAGGCGCCGAAGACGTGGAGCTGAGCGCGCAACATCTGCTCTCTTGTAACAATAGAGGACAGCAAGGCTGCAGAGGCGGATACTTGGATCGTGCTTGGCTCTTCATGAGAAAATTCGGGTATTTTTTTTCAGTTTTACACTATCATACTTTTTTCTCTTTCTCTTTCTCTCTCTCTTTTTCTAGCGCGCGAATGTAGGTGGATTCTACTATTTTATGTTGCTTGTAAACAATTATAGATCGTCGAAAATGGTACAATGGCAATATAAATAACATAATTAAAAAAAATAATTGTAATTTTTTAGTTTTTTAAGAGCTAAAGATTGAATCATTTCTTACGAGGGCGCGGTTTTAATGTATCCTTCTTGTCTTAGACTGGTGGACAAGGAGTGCTATCCTTGGACCGGGAAGAACGATCAGTGCAAACTACGCAAACGAAGCAACCTAAAGGTCGCCGGTTGCCGAAAGCCGCCAAATCCGCTGAGACAAGAATTATATAAGGTTGGACCGGCCTATCGTCTGGGCAACGAGACCGACATTATGCAGGAGATTCTGACTTCTGGACCCGTGCAAGGTATGTATGCCCCTGCTACGACTCCGGCAATTCTCTTAATCGAAATTCCGAGATACACGCCTTCCTCATGCGTAAACACGCATGAAATATCGAAGCATAAATATCTCGTGACAAAAGTCTGAAACATTTGTCCCTTAGGTCCATATTAATAATCTAGTTACTTGAAATTCCTCTCAAATGAGATATTTAGATCCTAAGTTCAGAGTTAGATAAGAGTTTTGCAGTTGAATCGCGATTATAGATACAATGCCATATACATTATATAATTCATTAGAACAATACATGCGCGCGCCATGTAGCTAATAAAAAACAATAAAAAATGTAAAATAAAAATCAAATAAAAATTAAATTAAAATATACTTTAATTAATTAGTAATTATAGGGAGAGACAGGAAGGATAGGGAGAGACAGAGAGAGACGGGGAGAGACGGGGAGACACAGGGAGAGGCAGGAAGAGACAGGGAGAAACAGAGAGAGAGGGAGAAACAGGGAGGGATAGGGAGACACAAGGAGAGATAGGGAGAGATAGGGAGAGATAGGGAGAGATAGGGAGAGACAGGGAGAGACAGGGAGAGACAGAAAAGACAAGGAAAGACAAGGAAAGACAGGGAGAGACAGGGAGAGACAGGGAGAGATAGGGAGAGATAGGGAGAAATAAGGAGAGACAGAGAGAGATAGGAGAGGCAGGAGAGACAGAGAAAGACAGGGAGAGACAGAGAGAGACATATCTCTTCTGTATTTTTTTTTCGTAACCTAACCAACGCGATAACAGCTATTTGCCTGGTAATTTGACAGGCGCAAACGACACAAAGCAAGCCGCAGCCCACATGAAGTGAGCTAAGCGAGAGAACCAATCAGCATCGCGGAAAAGCGGCTACAATTAAATCTCTTACATGCCTTCTTTTAGAGAGGAATTGAAAAACTTAAATCGAGAGAGAGAGAATTCTCAGTAAAAAATCAAAATATCTCACATGAAACAAAAATTCAACTAACAACTATTAATAAACTATTAATAAACAGGCTTTAGAGCAAGATAAATTCTACTGACAATTTATATTTTTGAATTACCCGAAAACATGATAAAATTATAAAGAATTTCAAATGAGAGAAAATATTCTCGTCGTGTATTGTGTCTTACTTTCTTACGTTGAAACAAACGTGCGCGAGAATGAACACTTGGCGAACTAGTACCAAATATGTATGTGTGTTTTCGATAAAAAAAAATTGTTTACGTCTCGTAACTCCGTGGAGAAGTGTGACGAAAGTATGAAAACTCATTTCAGCTACCATGAGAGTCTACCAAGACTTCTTTGTTTACAAGAGCGGAGTGTATAGGCACTCTCGCAGTGCGGAATTGCACGATTCCGGTTATCATTCGGTGAGAATAATCGGATGGGGTGAGGAGCCATCTTATCGCGGCCCACCGCACAAGTATTGGGTGAGTTTGCGCAACAGCATGTTTATGATAACGTTTTTAGCATGCTCCAATTAAAAAAGAAAAAGAGGAAAGCATCTTATTACGCCAACGCAAACGCGTAATTACGCGTAATTATCTGTTGTCTCGCGCGATACGAACTCCTCGTACGATACGAATGTCTAAGAACGCTCCTAATCTCTCAGACATCCTTCACGCGTGTCTTCACGCGTCTTCTGAACTCATGTACTCTCTAATATTCATCGATATCATTTTTATTTCTTATTTTATTTCTCTTTTCTTTTATTATCTCTTCTATTATCTTTCTTTCCTTTCCTCTTATTTTTCCATAATCAAATCTGTATATAGCACCAATTAGTGTTATTCTTACTAAAACGTTGCTATAATATTTCAGTAAATTAAACTTTTTGCACGAGAATACAAGTAATTGTAGTAATTTTCTGTATCGGAGAGCACATTAATACTACTACTTAAGACGGTAAAAGAGATTATATTTTGGTAGACATTGAGACGACATTAATTTAACTATACACTGAGAAAAAATTTACTAAATTTCAAAAAACGTTTGTTTGAATAGTACTGTGAAGATATTTGTTTAAATTAAGTAATTATTTTCTAAAATTAAAGAAACAAATTTATATTTAAAAATTCTTTATTTAATTTTAGAAAATAATTACTTAATTTAAACAAATATCTTCACAGTACTATCCAAACATTTTTTTAAATTTAGTAAATTTTTTTCTCTGTGTAAGGCCCTAAATTAATCAAGAAAATTTTGTATTAATGTTCAGCTTTAAAACTCCCGTTATTAAAACTCCCGGAAAATAAAATTTTATAAGGTCAACTACAACATCGCTACTATCTTTAGCAACATAATTTAAAGCTTCTTAAGTCTAATGGTCTCATTAAACTGGAGTGGTTCGTGGTTAAAAAGCTTTTTAAACTTAATTGATGTAACATTTTCCTTTTCTACGTTTTTCCTTTTCTTTTTCCAGTTGGTGGCAAACTCCTGGGGACACCGTTGGGGTGAGAACGGACTCTTCAGGATTCAAAAGGGAACGAACGAGTGCGAGATCGAGTCGTACGTACTGGCAGTTTGGGCTAAGACAATATAAAGAACATGAAGATACCAAAGTACTAGAATATCCGATTGTCGTATAATCACTGTTGGTGCATTTATTGAATCTCTCGGTCGGTCGGTCGGTCGGTCGGTCGATCGTGCGCAACGATGCAGTTGCGCCGTGGACGAGGAACGATATGCCGATGTTGGAAAGTATGTGATCCATGTGCCTCCGTATACGCCTTATTACACAAGTAAGATCGGGAGGGTGGGGAGGTTGTTCATAGATATTTAATGTAAGTAATATACACGCACATAATCGAAGGAGCGTCATCGTTATTTCGTCGGCTGCATTACTCGTAGGCAACAGTAATCGCTTCGTACGCGCGCTCGGAATCGGTATTTTTCATATATTATGCAAAAGAAGAAGAAATCGAAATCACGTCTCACGTAAAATCACGCACCGGTAACCCGGCCGCGTGAGGAGCATACTAAGTGTCAAGCGCTTGAAATAAATTTTGTAAGTACACAATGTTGCGAAATAGTATTCGTCCTTTCCATCGAGCGACCTAGTGCCGCGTCTACATCCGCGCGGTTCGACGAGCGTTCCGACAAACGCTTTGTGCCGTGGACTTTCTGGTAGAAATAAGTAGGCCCTCGTGTCATTGAGTCTCTACGATTTTTATACTTTGAAATAAGTATACGTGACTTTTCGATATGTCTGAGGAGTGCTGTTCCCACAAAGTAACTGGCAGTGTGATGTAATATTGGTGCGACACACCATTAATTATGTCTGAATATCGCGACGTCGACTTTGCAAATGATCGTGCAAGGTGGACGTTGTAAATCTCTTCGTGTCTCTTCTCGAGACCGTTCTCGAAGTGGGTCTCGAAGTGCGGTCAATCGAGCAAAAGGAATCTATCAAATACGGCATACGTGTACGGCACACAGAATCAGGCACTCGGGGAATGATTGTGCACGTTACTAATCTGAAGGAACTCTCGCGACGAAACGTTTACCGTTAGACTACGACACTTCGCCTGTTGCTCTTGCAATGAGGACTGTAGACCTCCAACTTGTCCCGTGGTGTATTCATTGCGGAGTAATCGATGGGAAACGGTATGGTGTTACCTCGGATCATGCAGGAGTCAGTCATGCCCAGGAAGTGTTCCCCGGGACCGAAGGGACCGCGACCAAACAAGAAGTTAGCGAACACTAACTGATACTGTACCCAGCCGAGAGGATGATCTCCATTCTGGAAGCAATTTTTTGTCGTTAATAAATCTGTCGGGCAAATCTCTTGAACGAAGTAATGAAACGCAAAAGAACCGACGACATTTTATATACGATTCGAGAAAAAAGAAACGAATTTTTTTAGAAAGAATGAAATTTAATTCCACGGATTCATTTACGTTTTGCTGTACGAGAGATTAATATATTTAATTTAAAGTATAACTTTATATTTTTCGAGATATATAAATATGTATTTGTAAGAAAAATATAAAAAGCTGTAAGAGAGTTAATAATAGAGTGTAAGCAAAATTAACTATCAATAGTCTAATATCGCTTACATGTGTTATAATTGTAATTAACAACTACTTAAGAATGCACTTATTATTTTAAGAATTATATAGATTAATTTACCGAAGTCATAGAGTCATATGCGATATCCAGGCACTTGTTTATCCTGTCGATGTCCAAGCCAACCACGGAATTGTAGAAGGCCGAGAGTTCCTTTTTGCTGATCATACCGCTTCCGGAGCTGTTTATCGCGAGGAAGAACACCCGCGGCATAACTTTGATCCAGAACGGCATGTCGTTGTAACTGGCGCCGTCTGGCGGTGCGACGGTCTGCGCCCACCAGGACAACCAGTCGTCGAGATCGATCTTTCTGTCTGACTCCGCAGGCATCTTTTTGTCCTGCAGGATTAATCCGGCAAATCCACTTTCGATCTCCAACAATCTCAAGTACTCCGGACCGTTCCACGACCAATCGGCAAATCTTCTCAAACGCTTTTCAGGGCAAGAGAAAAATATCCTTAAAAATATCCTTCCGTCCTGATGTCCGGATTTGCGAGAGTCGCATTTTTAAAAGTGCATACCTCCGAGAGTATCGCGAAGTCCTTCCTGTCGACGTAACCGTCTTTGTCGTGGTCCAAGAGGTACGTGAAAAAATGTGAGAACTTATCGCGCTGTATGGGAGCTAAGACCTGCGAGCCATCGCTTTTACTGAACTCATTAATAGCGCACAAACTGTCGTCGCTCGGATAGCGGCTCACCCAGGTAGCTAACGAATCACACGGTTAATTAATAATTAATAATTAATTGTACAGTCAAATTTAATTCATGTTATATCATTATAATATCTTGTGATTCGAGAAAATAACGTAGGCGAAAATGATAAAATTCGGATAACAATATTTAATTCAACTCTAATCATTCAAGTTAAAAAAGTTTCATTCAACTAATCGATAATCGCAACTGTGTGTTGTTCACACGCACGTCTATCTATAAGTAGCGATTACAATTTATTATTCAACACAACCCATATAACGCAAAAGTCAATATTACTAAAATGTTACTACGATATCTTAGTTTTAAATTAAATTGTTTTTTACATGGGAATACAATGTCGCGGTGATTTTCTCTGTCGCGGAGAATGAACCACAAGACAAACTTGAATCAATCAAGAAAACCTTGCAATGTCCGGATTTAAGGTTTGTTAAAAATCCTGGAAAATAATACTCTGGAATAATATCCTGGAATATAATATTTTAAAGTCACGTTAACATCGCTACCATACACATATTCAGCAATGTAATGAAAACTTCTTAAGTCTAATGTTGATCTATATTTCTGTGGTGAAACATCGCGCGATTCCGATGAACTCTATCCCCGCGGATCTCTCGCTCGCTCCAATAATAAATCGAGAAAATTAATCGAGCCAGAGTTTCGCCGAACAACGAAGGATTGTTCAGGCATACTCACTCCAGACATGCACACTCCAGCTAGGCTGCTCCAGTTCCGGCACAGCGACAGACGGTGGACCGCGGAGTTCCTCGACGTTGCTCGCGGTCGTTCTCCATCTCTTGAGAAGATCCTTGGTGCGGTCGCGCGTCCGGTCGCACGCCTGCCTCCAATTGGTGATGAATTTACGGGGCACTTTGAGCGCGTTGCCATCCTCCAGGCTGACCTCTCGCTGGCTGTCGAGCGAGCTACGTTGGCTCTTGTCGGCCTCACCGGAGCCCGTCGCAAGCGCAGCAGCCACCCCCGGCGCGTTATCCGCGCTATCCGGGTAATAGATTGGGTCCTTTATGCTGCCCGAGCGACTATCCATGACGGACTACCGCTTACATAGCTCAGCGTGTCATGCCCGTCGCGTCGACGTAGCCGCGTATATTTCAGGGTGACTCTCTCCTGTTGAAAATAATCAATTCCGCCGAGAGGTCACCGGGTCGCTCGATATTGCGACCGCGCCGTCTCGTCGCCGTTTCAAAGCTCCAACTCGCCGCGTGAACCGCGTTTTGGTCCCTTTGCAGCTGCATTGACTATTTTACGTCTTTGGTCTCCTTCTCTTTTTGTGACACGAGATCACACGCGATCCATCCCTTGAATTTCATTTCAAATAACACAATAGCCATATTCTTTTCATTTCCAGGTGTTATACCTTTCTCAGGCCTTCCAAGCGGAATAGCACAACAAAGGGTCTGTTCTTTTTCGAACAACTTCCTGAATTGGTATACACTGATGCATTAGACTAAAACAATGTATCTGTTTTCTTGCATCTGTTCTTGCATCGAATCTTCCGATAATCGAATAAGTAAAGGTTTATTTTTTATTGTTAACTTGACTATGCTACAGATTGCACTAGTTCTCTTCTCTTTTTTCCACCAAGTCTTAAATGTTTATACCTGTTTCTTTTTAAATTTCATTAGTGTATACTAGTTCAGCGATATAAAACAGATACATTGTTTTAGTCTGATGCATCAGTGTATACCGGTTCAGGAAGTTGTTCGAAAAAGAACAGACCCATAGTTGTGCCGACTATTCCTTGGAAGGCCTGAGAAGGGTATAACACGTGGAAATGAAAAGAATATGGCTATTGTGTTATTTGAAATGAAATTCAAGGGATGAATCGCGTGTGATCATGCGGGGAAGAAGAGGACTGCTCGAACAAACAAAATTGGCGCTTTGACAAACAAAACGCATTCTAATAAGCACGAGAAATCGATTGAACGAATTAGATTAAAATAGAAACAGTAGAGAGAGAGGAAAATGATGGAAAATAAATTGCAGGTTTAGTATACAGAAAAAGAAAGAGATAGATAAATAGATAGATATATATATATATATATATATATATATAGAGAGAGAGAGAGAGAGAGAGAGAGAGAGAGAGAGAGAGAGAGAGAGAGAGAGGGGGGAGAGATGGAGGGAGGGAAAGGGAGAGAGAGAGAGAGACACGTGTGAGAAAAATAATTTTCTCATATTATCCCATATAAGTGGTACTGAATTACAACATTCGAAATAAATGTTTTTCTGATCTTCTATTACATTTTACTATTTGAAAATGAAATTATCCATCAACTTCGATTTCTCATTGCAAACGGTAGCGCTTCATAGCAGAGACTTGGGCTCTGTTCCGATATTTACTGCCAATACTGAAAATCTATAATTTATGTTACGTATACTATAGATTTTCAATATTGGCAGTAAATATCGGAACACAGCCTTAGGAAGTAAACTAAATAATCAGGTCATTCTTAGCTAAGATTTAAATCCTAATTAGCTGAGATTCAAACTCACAAAGTATGACGAATCTTTTTGTATAATATCGGTAGGAATTAAGTATTATTTTTAATAATTTACTAAATATTGAATAGTTAATGTGACATTTTTTCTGTCTTCCAAGCGAATCTAATACATCGACGAACGTTTGTGGATGCAACTCAGGTGGCTTGTTTTAGAGGTCTCTGAGAGCGATGTGAGGAAAGAAGAACGTCGAATTTACTATCTTGTATACTGTTATGCGTGGTCGACTGCCATCACAATCGGCGAGCGGTAGCCACGTTCTTTTTCCCATCTTGCTCGACTGGGGTGAGTGACTTTACTGAAAATCGTATTCAATCATTAACATCTTAAACTGTTGCACGAATCATGACATAAGGAGATTAAACGCTAAATTTTCTCGATCAGGGTATTCCGATATTTTTCGTATATTTTCATAACGAGCGATTATATATCCGGTGTAATGAAAATGTTAACCTCGAAGATGTTTACCATGCCTGGAACCATCGTTCGTATTTTCTTCGTGAATTTTGGATGCGGGCGTGAATATCTCGAAAATTTCTACCACGAATAGTAATTTGCACGCGTGTACGCTTTTAAGAAAGCTGGGCGATTTGCTTTAGCGTAAAGAAGTTAGTGTCGTGATGCATAATGCCTGCATCCCAAATAATGCACTGTTTAATAATCTGTTGATTATTTTTGTTCTGCAGGAATTCGCGATGGGGGCATATAAGTATATGCAGGAGTTGTATCGCAAGAAGCAGAGCGATGTGCTTCGCTTCTTATTGCGTGTTAGATGCTGGCAATATCGTCAATTAACAAAGATGCATCGTGCTCCTAGACCTTCTAGACCTGACAAGGCTCGTCGTTTAGGTTACAAAGCCAAACAAGGTAAAAGTTATTATCAAATATATATTTATCAAATTGTAAATATATTAAAAAAAAAGTTAAATTTGTTTTTAAAAATATTTAAATTATTTGAGGTTTTTACAACAAAAGTATTTTTATATAACATGTATGTAATGATACTTTTGCATAGACACGTGCAGCTAAAACTTTTGCTTTTCAATGTATATTTTTCAAATTTGTAGTAATTGTAGAGATCTCCTTTTTCTCTTTCATAAAATCTAACTTACCTGATGAGTTTACATGCACCACTCTTACAGTTTTGTGAGGACATATATGTATTGCTGATTATCTAGTTATTATTTTGTTGTAACAAATATGATTATAAAGATATTATATAAACATATGGACTTATGTGATGCAGGCTTCGTAATCTTTAGAATCCGTGTGCGCCGTGGTGGTCGCAAACGCCCAGTTCCCAAGGGTGCAACCTATGGCAAACCTAAGAGCCATGGTGTGAATCAGTTGAAGCCAACCAGGAAACTTCAATCAGTTGCTGAAGTAAGATATTAAGTAATGAATACAACATTAAAACCACCTAAAAAATCTCGACCATTCATATGATGAGTTATGCACCACTCTTACGTTTAATTGGGGATATCAATTTTGTACATTCCTGAACAAAAAAGTCGCAATTTATTAGTAGTTATATACTAGTATTCGTTACTTAAGAATTTGTTTTGCAGGAACGTGTTGGCCGTCGTTGCGGCGGATTGCGAGTACTAAATAGCTACTGGGTGGCTCAGGATTCATCGTATAAATATTACGAAGTTATTTTGGTTGATCCCGCACACAAGGTAATGTATAAAACTAATATGTTACTTTTGGTAACTATTACATGAAAAAGAAAAAATATTTTGGTACAAATATAAATATAATATGTAATAATATGATACAATAATATGGTACAAATATAATACGTAATATGATGACACTATATCACCAATGAGATCTAATAAGATAATGATTCTTTAATCTTCCTTGGATGACTGAGGAATGAAAACTTAAATAAATCAAGACAATTCGTTTCGCTTTTATTTCTGACGCTCTCTTTTCCTCTATATTCCAGGCAATTCGTAATGATCCAAAGATGAATTGGATATGTAATGCAGTTCACAAGCATCGTGAATTGCGTGGCAAGACTTCCGCCGGCAGGAGCTCGCGCGGATTAGGTAAAGGACATCGTTACTCACAGACAATCGGCGGTTCCCGTCGTGCCGCATGGTTGCGGCGAAATTCGTTGTCTCTCCGCAGAAAGCGATAATATTATTTGTATTCATAAGAAATAAAACGATATACAAATTAATGAGAAAAGTTAATTTTCCATGTGCGCGTATGAAATTCACACACTGCGAAAGCTTCGAATATCAGGTATAAAATTCAATTTCTTTATTTCTCTATAACATATTTTTAAACAATATAAAGCAAGATAAATAAACAATGAAAATAAAGATAAGATGAATCGTTACTTCATCATGTATATGTGTATTGTGATAAATGTCAAATCTATGGAAATTGAAGAATATGGCTAATAAGAGCATATCGCGGTTATTGGTGTGCGACTAATAATATAATTTACGGAGGGATCTTGTTTGACGCGCCAAATTATTCGTTCAAAACGTATACTAAAACCACTCTCTTCTTGTACAAACTATCCTTAAATTTCCCATTCTAATTAGATGTTAATTAACTTTGTTATATATGAACTAATTAATAAAGTCAATACTTAATTAAAAAGGGAACTTAAGGATAGCTGTGTCAAATAATGAGATCCTGTAAATTATACTTACAATTATATTAATCACGTCAATAACTACAATATGCTTTTATTGATATATTTTTTAAAATTATAAAATTCTTAATCTATATGCAATATCTAAAACATCGCGGATTTACATGAGAAAAGCTATTGCCCAGGTCCAGACAATGATTTATCCATAAACTTCTTTTTTGCAAAGCAAAGCCACCATTTGCTTGGCTTGCCATCCTCACCATATACTTTTTCAACAATTCTAACAGCTGTTTCTTGTCTGATCTGATGAAGATACTGTCTCATAAGATCTAAAATTCAAAGATCCCACCAATTGATAATACAGGAACATGTGTGTATTTAGTATATTTATAAATTATTCAATTGTTCTATATGTAAACTCTTAGTACTTACCAGCTTCAGCAGGGCTGCTTGGTTTGGCATATACAGAATTCAATGGGAAACCAGCATCACCAGGGATATCAAATTTAGAAATGGCTAGAGAAAACATTTCGTTCATGGCTTGTGGTTGGGTTGCACATTTTTGCAATTTCTTCAGGCATTCAGTAATAAATAAAGTGATATAGATCAAAACTCTATCAGCTTCACTCTGTAACAAAAATATAATTTGCTATATGTAATAGTTTCCTTTACTGTATGGTAAATCTCTGAATATATTTCTACCTTAATTTCATATGTCCTAAAGAATACATTGGCTTTAAAGAAATATAATGCTTCATCAATTATATCTTTGTTGTTAAAAGGAGGAGCTGGACCTCTGAATGTGGTCTTGATTGGCAAGAGAGCCATGTTTCCAATGGTGCCATGGCTCTGTGTGAAACTTGAATGATAAGCCTGAAAATTTGAATGGAACAGAAAGTATCAGCTTTATGTATCATGATGAATGTTAAATTGAGTAGCATTTGGAGTATAAAACGGAGTATCGGACGTTTCTTGATAATTTATAAAAAAAAAATAAGTCAGATTGCAGTCAAGTCAGATGTATGACTAATCCATTACTATAATAAGCTATGTACAACATACTTTTAGTTTAATGGATTATTAGTCTGTATTACATATCATTCAGAATGAAAGTAACAATCCATACATGATAAGATTAAATTACATTTTTTCTACGTAGATATTTATGTATAAAAATAGTCATAAAAATATATTCTCAATTCAGGAAGAGTTGACATTACGCTTTGGTTACGTTACACAGACAACGCCCTGAGAATGATATTTAACTTGAAACGTTATTAATTTGCATTAATATGATGATATAAATAAAGACTTACAGGCATAACAACGATGCAATTGTTCTCTAAAAGTCTTTCGTTTTGTCACGATAAGTAATACTACGAGATCATATAAAATGTCAAACCAAGCTCATCCTTCCTTCCTTCCTTCCTTCAATATTTGGCTAGAGGCTCAAACCAAGCTCAGAACAAAGGGTCTCGATTGTTATGGCTCCTGCACATAAGACGCGGTAATGCTTGCTGCGCGGCGGAAGTTCGCGCGACAGCCAATCAATATGCTGCTTTCCGTAATAACCTTCTAGCTCTTACGGAAAAACAACATATTGATTAGCTTTCGCCGCGCGGCAAGCATTACCGCGTCCTGTGTGCAAGAGTCATTAGGCTATGTTCCGATTTCACTGTCAATATCCACAATCGACCCTCTAAATTAATTTTCTGGGGAACTTGCTTTCTAAAAGGTAAGTCTCTAGAAAACACATTCAGCTATTGGACATCACATATTGGACAAACACAAATTCCCATGGACGTAAGAATATATGGGCTGTGTTCCGAAATTTACTTCCAGTGCTGAAATTCTATAGTATACGTGACATGAATTATACATTTTCAGTACTGGCAGTGAATTTCGGAGCGCAGCCATGGACGGAGCATATTGTCGCGAGGGTAAAGCCCAAGGGGTGAGGGGAATGATTGTATGTATTCTAATGGAATTGACATACCATTATGGCGACGATCGCTGTTTTTATACACAGATAATAGATACAGACCTCCGACACCATGATGGCCACGATGATGTAATCCTCTCACCCCTTCGGCTTCACAGCCTCTCGTCTAATCGCACTTTACGTTCCGTCCATATATTCTTATGTCCATGCAAATTCCTTACAAAGAAATAGATTTATGGTTCCTGTACACAGGACGCGGAAATGCCTGCCGTATGATAAAAAGCAACGCAGTAACTAATAAATTTGCGCGGCTCTTGCGAAAAAACGGTACGTTGATTGGCTACCATGTTGCTTCTTGCCGTGCGGCAAGCGTTTCCGCGTTCTGTGTCAAGTGCCAGTGGCTGCGTTCAGCAGAGAAAGCTGCTTTGCAACTGTGTAAAATTCGTGAATCTGATTGGAGTATGCTCTTAATTTTGGTTGAATTCAAGAGCATATACCAATCAGATTCACGAATTTTACAATAGTGCAAAGCAGCTTTCTGTGCTGAACGCAGCCATTACGTGTTCTGAGAAGCGCAAAGAGTGCAACTAAAGCGAACAGATTGAATGTCAAACGTATCATGTGTAGTAATACTAGTAATATGTGAATAATTTCGCGCGAAAATATTGCTGTGTCTATCAAAGCAAAATTTACTGAACAAAATTTACACAAACACAGTTTAAATATTGCGCAACATTAAAAATGCCGCGGATAACTAATAAAAACGGAGTGAACAATGCTAAGGTAGGTTATACTTTTATTGCTCTCCAATTTTACAAGAATAAAGTTTAAACTATACATACACATTATTACATATCTCCTTTTACAGGATATAAGATCTTACTTCGCACCGATCGCAAATTCCCAAAAAAAGAGCAACGAATCTACTTCCAAACTAAAACCTCAAAAAAGACGTGTAATTTCATCAGACGAGGATGAAGAAAAGTCAAAATCATCTGCAAAACGCTCCAAGGTATTATAACATTCAATTTTCAATTTATAATATTTTTATTAATTTATTTGCTACAATTGCAGTTGTTATTTGCAATAATGTAAAGTATTATATAATTAAATGTTTTGCATATAGATTCTACAAAAGACAAAGAAAACTTCAATCTTGTCAGATTCTGAGGATGATATGATCATTGACAAAGAAGATCCTAAGCAATCTAAAACAAATGGAAATAAAGAATCACTTAAAGCTGTGTCTTCTAATGACTTATTTGGCAAAAAACCTATAATAAGAATAGAAGAAACAAAAGTGAACAGTAAATTACTGAAAATGGTAAATATTGTATACAAAAAAAGATGCTTAAGTAATCAACATTCTACAAATGATACTGGAATTTTTAGGAATCTGAGTTTCATAATGATGATGACTTTGATGCTGTATTAAATCAATTGGATACATCCCAGGATATACAAGGTACAAAGAAAAAAAAAAGTAATATCGAGGATGCAGATATTCCTGACAATACTGAAGCAATAACCAAAACAGGTATATATTTGTGTGTAAAACATTAAATATTGAAATAAATATTTTTATACCTAAAATTTGACTGAATAAAACATTTACAGAGGTAGATTCTAATGAGAGCAGAAAAAAAAAACATAAAGGTTCCTTGGAGAAGTCTCACAAAACAAATAAGACAAACAAAGTAAAAACAAAGAAAATAAAATCTCCCCATAAGTATGATCATAAGGATGATCTCCCCATAAGGATGCATTTGAAAACTGTCACAAGTTCTCCAAAACAGAAACTACAAAATAAGAAGGAAGATAATTCTAGTTTAAATGAGGACTTGGATACAAATAATAAACATATTGCATCTAAAAAGTTAAATTTCACAAGTATGCTAAATACTCCAATATCTACCTCTGCTTTACAAGACAAAACTATTGAGAAACAATCACCAAATAAGAAAAAAGCTAAAGAAGCAGATCTCTTTGAAGAAAGGATAGAAAAGAAAAAACAGCGTGCTGTATTATATGAGAAGTATTTGCAAAGAGGTGGTGCCAGAAATCCTGGTTCAAAGACTATCCCTACAGTAAGAATTTACATATTTATATATAATTGCAGTTATATGTAATTAATTATACAATATTACATTAACTCTGTTACAGTTATAAATATAATACTAAGAAAAACTTAAAAATTATTTTTTATGATAACACAATATTTTTTATGATAATAGGAAAATATTTTTTATTAATTATTAGATTTCTATTTTAGGGTGCTAAGAACTGTTTAGCTGGTTTAAGCTTCTTGATCACAGGTGTCTTGGATTCTTTAGAAAGGAATGAAGCCGAAGATTTAATACGTAATTACGGGGGTCGTTCAGTAAATTCTATATCGGGTAAAGTGAATTACGTCATAGTCGGAGATGAACCTGGCCCATCTAAATTGGCAAAAGTATGTTTTTACACATTTATATACGTTTCGCATGTTTGTTTGCTTATATGAAATAAGATAAGTTTGATTAATATTAACATCTCTTTTTTTAGGCCTCTAGTTTAGGTATCAAACAAATAACCGAAGACGATCTTCTGGAAATGATTCGTACAAGACCAGAAGGTAGATCTGAAGATATCAAGCCTACTACGACAAAAGCAAAATCAAACGCAAAAAAGATATCAAGTACATCTGAAAGTGATAAATCACTATCGCCGAAAAAAACTAAAGCACTATCAGTTACACCTAAGAAAGAAGCTTCTCCAATTTCATCAGAGAAAACTAAACTTTCAGTAAAAACCAAAGTATCATCACCAGTACAGAAGCCGATTTCAGATGAAAGCAATAGTTTACAAGAGGTAAAAACCAAACGTTATTTTCACTATATATATAAGTAACTACACGCACGCACGCACACACACACACACACACACACACACACACACATATATATATATATATATATATATATATATATATATATATATACGTATGTATGTATGTATGTATAATAAAATTTAATTTCTTGCTGTTATTATATTTTACTTAGGTAACTATAAGTATCGGCTCACAACCGTTAGTTGAAAAGTACAGACCTAAATCTTTAAAGCAGATCATAGGTCAACAAGGAGATAGAAGTTGTGCGAACAACTTATATGTTTGGCTACGCGACTGGCATAAGAATCGCCAGGATCCAAAATTCAAAGATGCCAGTATGTTCATTATATGCTTGTACATTTTCAATGCCCATCTGTGTGGGCATTATGCCTTTTATTTTAACAACTCTTTCTTGACTAATATTTATGCCTATATGCGAGAATTAATTTGTATATATTTTGTGTTGATTTTAATAGATAGCAGGCAAACTAATGGACAAGGTTTCAAAGCAGCCTTGCTATCTGGCCCCCCAGGCGTTGGTAAAACAACAACTGCGCAAGTTGTTTGTAAAGAGTTAGGATACGATCTTTTAGAGTTTAACGCTTCCGATACAAGAAACAAGACGCTTTTGAAAGAAGAAGTCGCAGGATTGTTATCTAATACTACGATGAAAGATTACTTTACAGGTGAATATATAATTACATATAATAATCACGTATAATTATTCCACTACACAGCACATATTACAGGTAACAAACAAAAAATCACAAGCAAGCATGTGTTGTTAATGGACGAAGTTGACGGCATGGCTGGTAATGAAGATCGCGGTGGCATGCAAGAATTGGTCAGTTTAATCAAATATACTGAAGTGCCTATTATATGTATATGCAATGACCGATTTAGCACGAAAGTGAGGACTCTTTCCTGTCACAGTTACGATCTGAAATTTCAGAAGCTCAGAGTGGAGCAAATCAGGGTACAGTTTATAAATTTGATAAACTCAAGTAATGCTTTCTTTTATTATCATGTGTTAATTAAACGTGCTCCTCCGTAGAGTTCGATGAAGTCCCTGTGCTTTAAAGAGAATATCATAATCTCGACGGAAGATCTTGATCGTTTAATCGAGTCAACGAATTATGATATTCGGCAAGTGATCAATCACTTGGAGTTTCTCAGCGGAAAAACGGCTCACGTAGAAACGACTGACAAGAAACATTCTAACAAGAACTTTAAACTCGGCCCATTCGACGTCGCGAAAAAGGTATTCAATGCGGCCGAGCAGAGGGATATGAATTTGAATGATAAAATCGGCTTATACTTCCACGATTATAATATAGCACCTCTTTTCGTGCAAGAAAATTATCCCGCCGTTAAATTGTCTCAGGCATCACCGTAAGTATATATTATTTCTGTATGCAAAGGCAGGAATCGATGGAGGAATCTTGTTATATTTACAGTCTTCAGAGGCTAGAGAGGATCGCTAGGACGGCCGACAGTATATCTCAAGGAGATTTGATCGAAAAAGTGATGAGAAGTAGCATGATGTGGAGTCTGCTTCCGTTGCATGCCTGTTTCTCGTTTGTTATACCAGGCAGCGAAATGTCAGGAAGTCTCGACGCGATGGTACGATTCCCGAGCTGGTTTGGGCGAAATTCGAAAGCTACAAGATTTAATAGGCAAGACTTTTGAGACTAATTACAACCATTAATTTGTACTAATATCACATTTACTCTTATTTACCGTATGCTGAAATTTAGTAGTAGTTAATTTTGACTGCTTTTTTCAAGAAAATATTATTTGCAGATTGATGCAAGAGTTAACGACGCATACGCGGTTAGCCACGGGCGCAAACAAAGACGCCTTAAATTTAGATTACATGGTCCATATACGAAACGCGATTGTAAAACCTCTGATAGATAACGGCACCGATGGTATAGACACAGCCATTGCCGTCATGGGAAAGTATCATCTAATGAGGTTCGTATTTTTTATGTACAATAAATATTTTAACCTGTCTATAGTTGATATTTTGAAATCGGTTAAATAATGAAAGTGTTAAGTACACATATTCATCCTTTAATATTTGATTTTGTCTCAGGGAAGACTTGGATTCAATGATGGAAATTTCTCTCTGGCCAGGCCTTCGTGACTTCACGAGTAACCTTGACAGTAAAGTATGCATATGACAATTTTTTTCAATATTTTCAATTAGGTTTCCATCATGAATCTAGAAAATCTAATTGTTAATATTTTAGGTAAAAGCAGCATTTACGAGAGCATATCAGAAGAATCCTCCTATGTTGCCATATGCAATTAACAGTAGTAGTACAGCAAAGAAAAGACCCTCGCAAGATGACAATTTGGTGGAAGAGGAAGAGTCTGAAGAGGAGGAAGACAACATCGATAATCATAAAATGGTCAAGGTAACACTGAGAGTTACTGTAGAATTGTAAAAAAGAGCATATACTTTTCACGAAGAAGATTTAAGAAAAATTGATTTTAGGTAAAAAAACCTACTGCCTCTACCAGCAAAACTGTTACAACTAAGAAAACAACTGGCGAACCAGCTAAAAAGCGTGGAAGGGGACGCGGTAAAGCAAAGTAAAATATCGCAAAGTGATGCAAATATAGTATCGTAGAATGGAATGTAGAAAAGCTAAGACATATTTAACATTCATTTACATTTGTACATGTCATGATTTACACTTGAGCGGTATATGTATGATCGTAAAAATACAGAAAGAGGGTCATTTGTAGATCATCTTTTAAATTTATTTTGCATATCGCGATACGTAATTATCTTCCAATTAATTGAAAATAGAAAATATTTTATTCTGCATGGAATGTTATTCCAAAGATTCTTCGATAACTCGGAGCTCTCCTCTAATTTATACGCATTCTGAAATTTAAAAAATTATTGATTTGTCTCCACATTACTGTATACGTTTAATAATTTTTTGTATTTATAATATATAAAAAATAAAGAAAAAATATTAAAGATATGTCACAATAAGTTTTTTTAAATATAATTACAATGCATACTTTTATTACCGAATGCCCATCTAATATATTCGTTGGTTTTCTTATTTTCTTCAGTTAGCCAATGGATCAACTGTTTGAAATATTCTAGCGGTCTGGCCGGGTCTATTTGTTTCTGCTTTGTAATCTTTTCCATCGCGTCTGGCCATGGTTTCGAGAAGCTCAATTTCACAACATAGACTTAATATAAATATATCAATTATTTCCATTCTACCCAAAATCCTGCAGTAGCGCGTTGAGTTAAAACTTACTTCAGAAGCTTTCTCGCCTCCTTATTTTCATAAATATCACACAGATGCAACAGTTTAGCTTCTGGATTCTTCGGATTATATTGCTTCGCTTCGTATTTTAGATAAAAAAAGCTACTGCTTCTACCAGCAAAACTGTTACAACTAAGAAAATAACTGGCAAACCAGCTAAAAAGCATGGAAGGGGACAAAGGGGGTAAAGCAAAGTGAAACAGTATCGTAAAATGGAATGTAATTTTATTTAGAAAAGGTAAAACATATTTAACGCCTCATTAACACATTTGTGCGTGTCATAATTTATACCTGAGCGATATTTGTATGATCCTAAAAGTACAGAAAAAGGATCATTTGTATGTTATCTATCAGATTTATTTTACATATCGATACACAATTATCTTCCAATCGAAGAAAACAGAAATTATTTTACCCTGCGGGGAATGTTATTCCGTAGGTTCTTCGATAACTCGAAGCTCTCCTCTAGTTTGTACGCATTCTAAAACAAAAAGAATTATTGGCTTGTCTCCACATTACTATATACGGTTAATGATTTCTTGTATTTATAATATATAAAAAATATAGAAAAAATATTAATATATATATAAAGATTTGTGATACAATAAGTTTCTCTTTAAATATAATTACAATGCATACTTTTATTACTGGGCGTCCATCCGATATATTCGTTAGTTTTCTTATTTTCTTCGGTTAGCCAATCGATCAACGGCTTGAAATATTCTAGCAGTCCGGCCGAATCCATTTGTCTCTGCTTCGTAATCTTTTCCATCGCGTCTGGCCATGGTTTCGAAAAGCCCAGTTCCAACATAGACCTAACATAAATATATCTATTATTTCCATTCTATCCAAAATCGTGTTCCCGCAGTAGCACGGTGAGTTAAGACTTACTTCAGAAGATTTCCCGCATCCTTATTTTCATAAATATCACACTGATGTAACGGCTTAGCTTCTGGATTCTTCGGATCGTACTGCTTCGCCTCGGTACACAGCGCCTTGTGGAATTGGAATTGTATCACGAAGCTCACGTAATATCTGATATATTCAACATCGGCGACCACATGGTACTTTGAGCCGGGATCGAAATCTTCTTCGGATCTGTCCACCGGTGGTTCTATGCCTTGATACTCCTCTGCGAGAGACCACCTTAAAGTAAACAATTATGAACTTGTAAATTGCTTAATATATTGAGTGTCACGCTGAATTCATCCACTAGTGCCCATCAAGCTCTAATTTTCAGTGTTAATAAGATTTTGTTACTTTTTATTCGATATTGTTCTAAATACTTAAGACTCTTGGTCCCTCGTATTATCTATTTCTTTTTAATGATGTCAGAAACGAGAAAATGTATACTCTTGCAAAATACGCTAAAATAAAAATATATTCATAAAGTAACACTTGCAATCGATTAAACAAATTTTTAAGATATTCCGTACACTCCCCTTTTGCGTTACAACAATCAATAATTTGTCGTAAATTAACATTGACATACATAATTTACAAGAAATTATTGATTAGAGCAAAAGGGAATATTTTATAAATTTGTTTAATCGATTGCGAGTGTTACTTTATAGATATATATTTTTATTTTAACGTATTTTGCAAGAATTTTTAACATGTATTTTGTCGCTTCTGACGTCATTAAAAAGAGAAAGACAATGCGAAAGGCCAGGAGCCTTAATAAAATAATTTTTAATTAGGTAAATAAAACAATCATCCACAAACAATTGACAGGACCTTGTGGAAAGTCACGCGTTACCTAAATATCGGTGATGTAGTAATTAATGCGTTAATAGTTTCATTTATAATCATGGAAAAGCTAATGTATTCAATTCTCATTCGAAAACAATATCATTCACGGTAAAACAAGAGGTCTACTTTTTTAGCTGAACTAAGTTGTCCTTTTTTTTTTTAAAGTGAAATAATTACTTGTATGATGTAAGTAGTTATTAGATACTAACCAGTCACAATTGTAGTTGTCAGGCGTGACCTTTCCTTGAAATACGTTCCATCGCCATCGATCCAACATATAAGCGAACGGTAGGAAAGCGATCTTCTCGAGACTTTTTACGTACAGATTATTCAGCACTGCTTCTGGATCAGTCGAGTCATCTTGCAGTAAACCGATTTTCTTAAGATGGCTAGGATTCGACGCGCTAAGAGCGATGACATCTCCGACCGCTTCATGGAAACCAGGATTTGCACCCTGCTTGAAGATAGTCGGCTGGTCCTTGTATTGCAGATAATACTCAATGTGGCCCATTTCGTGGTGCGCCGTAAGCAGATCTTCCATGTTGATGCGCGTGCATTGCTTGATCCTAAAGTCCTTGCCATCATAAAAGTCCCATGCGCTCGCGTGACAGATCATATCCACATCCTCTTGTTTTGTTAGAATCGACTTCTCCCAAAATAAATCCGGCATGGCGGTCAAGTTGATTGACGTGAAGAAGCTCTCGGCGAGACGGAAGATGCTCGTCGTGTTGTAACCTTCATGAAATTATGAGTCACGACTAATACAAGAAGAAATTACACACAAAAATACAACTATTTTAAGTGCTTCCCGCTGGTTGCAGTCTATTTTGCCATTTAACTATTTTGCCACTTCCTAAAAGAAAGAAAGAACGAAAGAGTTTCGAAAATCGTAAACCTACCTTGTTCGACCAGAGCGTTGCTAACATCCGGCAACTGCTTGCCCGGAAAAGGTATGGTAAAGTCCGCGATATTCGCCCAAGACTGAGCCCACATATTGCCTAAAAGATGCGCCGGAATTGGGCCGTCCTTAGAGACGATGTCCTCACCGTACTTCTTCCTGAGCTCACGTCGCACGTAAGCGTGCAGTTGCAGATACAGCGGCTTCAGCTGTTGCCAAAGAGTCTCTAAGGAGATATCGAAATATCGTTTTATCCGTTACCTCGTTCACCCGTCGCGGATATCGCGTTCTTACCGATTTGCTCGGGGAAATTATCGGTCTCGTAGTCTTTCATCCAGTACGCGGCATAGTCGGAGAAGTTATAGAGCTTCGCCATGTCATTGGCCAGTTCGACGTACCTGGAGTATAAAGACTTAACTTTCTCGCCGGATACTTTCCTCCATTCCACCCAGATATGTTTCAGCTCCTCAGGATTGCGACTATACATCAAGATTTCAGTGATCTCCGGCTCGAGCGCGAGATCACACTTGGTCCTATTCTCATAGTCGCAGATCTTCGCAGTGCTATAGATGTTTTCCATCTGACTGATCGTCGCCTCGAACTCCTTCTGCATCTGCAATTCCGCGTAATATCCTTTTTATATGGTATCCTAAGTTAACGACTATTTATCTTTACCTCTTCAGAGAGCATTGGAGCACCAAGTGTAGCGAGCTTCTGAATCTGCCTCTTGATGTCCTCTTCCTCTATATCTATCGACAGGAATTCAAGAGATTCCTTAGAAATATTTTTCAGGACATTTGTCATTGCCACAGACACGTTCAGTTTCGTGGCCAGATTCTCCTCTGTTAAGTTTGAGGCGTAATTCCATCCTACAATGCTTTGTTCGTTATACCATTCTTCTAGCTCCGCATCGGCTTTTTTTAAGAAACGGCGGACTTTTAAAATATCATCGACGGATTGTGGATTTTCAGTAGTGGTGGCATCATTATTCGTTGATTCGGCTACTACCAAAGCTATGATTAAAGCTGCTACCGAAATTCTGTAAATGTACATTAATAAGTTTAGTTTTATCTTGCATAGTACTATATCTCCGCGCAGTTTTCTATATCCATATATGCTTTATCTTACTCTATCTTTTAATCATCTTTTAATTTGTTTATTTAACTTTCATTTAGTACATATATATAAATATTAGTACATATGTATAAATATTGGTGAATCATAATTAATTCTATTAACATACAATTTTATTTTCTTGCTTAATAATTCTTGTTTTATACAGAGCAAAAACTTTCGTGAATACTGAATATTACAATTGAGTGAAGAATATTCAGAAACGAATTATAAGAAAGGAGTGTTTCCGAAGAAACAGAATTCCCCGACCTTCAGTTGTGACATAGCTTAGTATACAAACATACGATATTAAATGACGTCGTGAGATCGAGCAATAACGTAATTTGAAAGTCTCGTCTTGTCGCGGCGCGAAGTGCACTTGTCCGGTGCATTAACTCGTTAGATCGTGTTCATCACCGTGCATCCGGAGATATCCGACGTAAATGCCAGCTGAGAAACTTCTGCGCACGTATATACAATGGCATAAATAATCGCCCTCGCTTTCGTGAAATTAACGTTCAAAACGATTAATCGTTACGATATATCATGATTTATTCCAAAGTTGGAACTTTAATCACAACATTAAATGTTTTTCTTACGACCTAAATAGTTCACATAAATTACTACTTATAAAATCAGTCGTGTGTTGTAACTCAGTAAACACTGAGTAACAATAAATGGAGCAATAGCTAGATTAATCTTATACTGCAATTCTAGGCAAAATCGTAAAACTTGTAACTTGTTCTCGTGAAACTCGTAAGAACCTATGAGTAGATCTGCAATTCTATGCGGACCAAATGTCATACGATAACTTGTAAATATCTGCGATTTCTCGTAAATCTTACGACTAACTAGAAGTTGTTAATAAAGTTACGGTTTGTGAATTTTACGATTGATTCGTAAGCTACGACTTTACGATTTTACGATTTACTCGTATATTTGCTTAAAATTGCAGCATTAATCTTAAAACAAGATTCTAAGATTAATCTTAAAATTAATCATCAATGTTATAGTTCTCTACTGAATAATCAATGTAAGTGCGATATAACATATGTTGTATGTAACAGTTACATTATTGAGTAAGAAATTATAATATTAATGTCACGTTGCTGTTTAATGGGAGATACGTGACTTATCATTCATACGTAATATTACATGCAACATACGCTCATACTTATACACTTCTTGCTTTCTCTGCGTCACGATTCCCACGGGGTTATCAATCGCCGTATCGTCGTGTTATCATTTATTCAAAAAGTGATAACACACATTACGTGTGTTAATTTTATTATAATAAAATGCTTACAGGCGCAGCATGTCGACTCGCATGGTCTCTCCTACGCTCCGCGTAATGCGAGATAATTCCGTTTTAATGGAGATACTTTCACAGGTTCTCCTCGTCCTTTCCACCACTGCGACTTGTAACGACAACCGCCTTCCAGCCGTTGACTAACCTCCGCGAGCGTGATACGTTAACTTTTATGCAATCTCCCCACCTCGCAAACATTTCACCACGATACCACGAATCTCATAAATTCCATTGGCGATCCTGCTAGCGGTCCTCGGTTTGTCCTGTCGTATCGCTACGAATTTACATCTCGACGATCGCGTCCCAACCTTTACCAACCTTCGTGCTCTTCAGCGTCTCGATTGTTTACACATGGAAGGGAAGCCTGATGGAATGAACATAACATATCATATATCGAGAATACCGAATCTGTTAATTTATGTACAAGAAAAAAAAGATTTGCTAATATATGGACAACTAAAAATATTAGCTCTCTCTCTGCAGGAGCAAATTTTCTTGCTTTCATAGCAAAGTTATTTAATTGTGATAACTAAACGATTAGCTAATATATATATTAGTGTATACACACACACACACATACACACACACACATATACAAATATATTAGTTAATATTTTTAGTTGTCCATATATTTAGCAAATCTTTTTTTTCAGTGTACCAAAAAAATAATAAATTTAAAGTTATTAATACTTTTTATGGTACTGTTAAGCTAAATATTTTATTTAGTGAATAGAAAAAGCTGGAGAATTTTTGCTAACGTGTCATCATTCCCACTATTTCACATTAATTGGTTCTTTTATTATATTACTTCAATTACAATTACAATATATAGCGCGTTTACTTGGGAAATTACGTTTTATTGGGAAAATTATTTATTGTAACAAAATATCAATTATAATATACATAACGTAATAATATTTCATCACGATATTATCAAATGTAACTTATTTTTTAGCAAATTCGATTTTTTTTAAGACATTTATTGCTTCCTCTATGGAAAAAGATTTCATTAACAGCACAGATATCTAGAGGACATCCAGTGTACATCCTAAGGAAGTCCTTAGGACGTCCTGAGGAGATCTTGTGCTATCTGGATATATATACTGTTAGAAAAGTTCTTAAAAATAATAGCATTTTTGTAAGTAAATTTAAGAATTTGATATTAAAATTAATAATAGTGAAGATTTTCATAACATTAGGATTATTAGTTATAAATTAGTTATAATTTTCATATTTCTTATGAAATCTAATATTTTCAATCTTATATTCCATTTCCATCTTATATTTTTCTTATTAAATTCCACATTAAATTATAAAATATTATAACACGTTATGATATGTTAGAATAATTTTTCTAATATATTATAAATACGATTGTTTCGGTAACGTAGCTTGAAAGATTCAGTTTGCAAAGCATCGTGGCCTTTATCGAGATTTCAACGGAGCTATCCAGAAGTCTATTTTTTATAATAGCATTTCTAAATTATTATAAAAACATTATGAAAAATAAAATCTGACTATGATTTTTCATAACTATAGATTATTAAATATAATACTGATTTTACTATTACTTTTTATAACATGGTTATGTAAAAAAACTTCACATCTCAGTTATTAAATTTAATACGGATTTTTCTAACAATGTATATTTATAAATAAAGAAATATATTTTATAAAAATAAGGATAATACTAACGCGTAAGATTCTTCAGCATTAAATCACTGTCGATCTCTTTGAGACATGAATTTTGGATCGGTAAGTTTCGATTCGCGTTCGATAACGAAATTCAGCAAGGTGTCCAGCGACGAAAAGTCGCAGAGCCTTGGGAAAAACATACTGTGACAGGACTTTTCGCAAGGTCTCTCTGCTACTCCTCGCATTGTATGTCTTTGTGAGCCAAAACTAACGAACCGATGGTCCGGCATTAATAAAATTTGCGATATGCACGTATCTTCTATCTCATTCTCTGTCAGGCCGGTTTCACATTCTGGACTCGTGAGAGCTAGTGACCTTGCCTTGCGCGCAATGTCCTCCGTTTCTTTTCACTTAGCTGGCGGTACTTCTTCGTCGAGGACACCTGCTGAACTCGATACCGATCCAAGGGCTTCTGTTATAACTGCGGAATAAAGAAAAGAAGATTGCTCATTGTGCGAAATTTTAGAGGCGGTCGTTAAGTTCAAAAGACGTTCCAGGGATATATACGAGAATCTCTCAGGGATATGTACGAACGGAAAGATACAATCGTACCTTTTTTGTACCAACTTAAAACACTTTATGGTGGAATGTGCTACGTCAACGCTCATCAATATATTCTCTATTAAGAGAAAAAAGAAAGGAAAAAAATTACTTTAGATATCAGATTCTCTTCACCAAGCAGCAAAGGAGCATTCACAACAATAACGATGCTATCGGGAGAACTTATAAGAATGTCGTAAAAATAAATTAACGTCAGATCGCGCGGCTTAAATATTTCCAGATTGGCAGCGTAAATGTATTCTCTTGGTTCTCGGGCGCGAAGCGCAGATAAAATCGCGAAATATTTTTGTCCGCCTTCGCAAAATGCGAGACACCGAAAAAAGACGCCGCGAATAATGATTTCATTAGTCGACTCGGCCAATAAAATACTAATTATGAAAATTGTCTAGAAATAGGACAGTTACGTAAATCGCGGAAGTTTCCGTTTCACATATAATTGATGCAAATTAAACTCATGCGTAGTCACGGCTCCGTTTGTCATACTAATGACTGACGAAGTGCTACCAAGCAATTCTCAGAACAACCGTACCGTATATCAAGAGTACCATCTGTATGTAAGTACGTAAGTACTATGTTTAATTATCGTAGAAATATACGTAACCGAAATGCATAAAGCGCATCGCACAATGCGCCTCTTCTACTGCAAAAAAAAAAATATATATATCAAGAGTATTCATAAATATAATCGATTATTTACAAAACCCTTATTCTTATCAATTTCTACTTGAGCTGTATATGTAGTACGTAAACAGTAGTTTCTCAATTGTGCTTTTCAAATTTTTTAAATATACATTGGATACACGCAATCTTTTATATTATAAAAACTATAGAGGAATTGTATAACATTACGATATGTTATAGGGTAACACGTGATTCATATCTCATTGCCGCGTTCCCGATGTTTTTATACTTTTCTGCGTCGAGACAAATGCACTCGTGCATTCGTCTCGCATCAAAGAACATTTCGCAAGGCTGTCCAGATTTCACAAGGGTTCAAACTATAGAATATATAAGGACCGTGTTACATAGCCGTGATTTTCTTTAAAGGTTCACTAATCTACTAATCTACTGATAATATATTAGGCAACTTAATCGTCCAGATACAAAAGAGAAATAAAGAAATCTAGGATTAGATTTCTTAGTAGAGTCGTAGTTTTCAAGTGCCTGTAAACACACAATTAGAAAAAAGTAAATAAATAATAAAATCAGGAATTAATGTAATATCGATTATCTCGAATGATTAGTCGGAAAATTATATTGGATATTTATGATTCTTTTGACATCATCATCGATTAAAAATAGATTAGATATCTAGGATTCTCAGAAATTAAAATAAGGCAATATAAGAGTTCAAATACAGATGTTTTAGTGTGATAAGAAACTAATAATAATATTAGTGACCGTACGATGTGGAAGAAAAAGTTTATTTATTGATTATAAAATGATTAAATGTCGCCATACACTAATCGCGAATTATTAATATTATTATTAGTTTTTTATCGCATTAAAACATCTGTATTTGATTTTCTGATTTTATCTAAAGAATTCCTCTTTTAATCTATGATTCTATCGACACTATTATTGATAAGGCGGAAAATAGTAAAGATAAAGCTCCTCTTATCTTTACCCTCATCTCCAAATAAGCTGTTTTTCCGCTCAAATTTGTGTCACACTTCACTCGCAAATTTTAACGCCTCTTGCATATCAAGTGAATTACAGCGAATAAGGGTGATTAAATCAGCAGTCAATTTATTCTTAGCTCCATTCTCCCGTTACGCTTTTTCTTGCCGAAACGGGAGTGGATTATTACGCGTGTCGTGGTGCACAACGAATAAATTAAATGCCAATTGGCAATTTGTCCAAATATCTGAGAGCACAGTCACGGTCACGTAGGTGGTTAAAAGTCACAATAGCTTGGGGGAGCTTTATCAATCATGGGAAAGGAATGCGACGAAGATCAAGGAAAATTCGTTCACCTTGCGATAAGCGTCGCTTCCTTCTTTCCTTCTACTTCCTATCGTAGTGGACGCTCCCAGTATACAAGTACTCCTTGCTTGTACAAGAGTACATCGTCTCACGTTAATACCCTGATTTGGCCATGAGCAGATATTTTCAGTAGCGCCGAGACGTCGAGACTCCTCCGGCGTATGCCAAAAGCGTCGACAACGAGAATGACCACGAAGGAGCCACGCGAGCTAAAGAAAAAGAAAACTATGAGCCACATGATGAAAATAACGTACGCGGTACTCCGCGATTGTTAGATCGCATATACAATAAATTCTGATGAATCTTTTAATAGCGTAATATATTTCCTTCCTTAAATATCGAACTTATTTGATGAGCTATTAAAATATTCACATGATACTTAAATATCTGTCTGCAAGACTCTCCCGTTAAACTCGAATCTTCCATGCAAAAACGACTCCTTAGAGTTTCAGAAAACTGTAAGACGCCTTCGTATGAAATCCTCCAAGAAGGATTTCCAAGATTCGGCAAACGAACTGTTTAGCCGCTTCCTGCGCCGACCTCAGCGCATGGAAGATGAAAAGCAGATAGCTGCAGAAACGGTCGGCAACCCGCGTTAATGTCCAGATTAGGAGGTGCTGGCGTCCACGGGGATTTCCAAGAGCGCGCGAACAAGAAGAAGAAGAGGAAGAGGACGAAGAAGATGAAGACGAAGAGGAAAAGAAAGGAGAAGGAGAAGAACGATCATGACGATGACGAGGAGCGAAGTAGCGACGCGAGAACGGCGCGCGTCGCCGTTCTCGGACAAGCAGGGTCGTCCAAAGGCGTTCTGGCGAGCCGTCGTGGAACCGTTCGACCGGGCCGATTCAATTTCCTGGGTGCATGTCCCACCCGCGCGCCCAGCAGCAGCGTGGGCAGAGACGCTGGTCAGCCCTGGAAGCGTCCCGCGTGCCCATCTTCGGTAGCGTCGCACACCGTGCGGACGTTATATCTGGCGTCGCGACGCTCCCGAGCCTCAGCCGCTCCTCAGCCGCCCGTCAATTCACAACCCACCCCCACGGTTAGTAGTCGATTCGCCACGGTTAGTAGTTGTGCCACGAACGAATTCGAACGGATCGGAGTTCGCGTTTTGTAGAGGTAAAAGACGAGAATCTCGGGGATTTCGAGAAAGAAAGAACGAGTGGAGACGCGTTTGTGAGCAAATTGGAGAGTTCATTCGGAAGGGTGAAGTCAATCGTGGGGTCAATCTTGACAAGTTCGATGAGGAAGAGCGTGGATTAATTTCGGAGTGAATCAAAGCGCCGATTGGAACAACGTTGTGCATATTTCGCTAGTTTGCGAAGATCGTTGTTTGAATTTTCTATGTTTCACACACACTAACTAAACAATTTATAATGGCGAAGTATAAAAGTTTATATCCTTGGTCAATGTGAACTGTTCTCTTAATATAATACAGACAAAAACTGTCTTTCAATCATACAGGTTTGACAAATTACATATATGTTGTTCTTCAGTCGGTGCTTTGATTATCTTGCAGTAAGTTCGACTTGTAGCTACTTGAGAATTCTTAACATTTCTTCAAATATTAAGATATAATAATTAAAGTAAGATACAAAATTTGAAATATAATCAACTTGAGTATTATGCGCCAGACTACGAGCGGATTATAATTAGCATGTGTGCTCATAACATCTCTCGTGGATATCTTCAAACGAAAATAGCTTGGATTATGTAAAAACAGTTGCACATATAAGACGAAAAGCTACCAATTTCTCTACGATTACAAATTGACATATTACGATTTCCGAACAACTTCTGTAATATGGGAGAATCTATTCTAAATGATCGAATTTTTCCTACAGAGAAACTAAAGCAGCAGCAAGATGTGTGACGACGAAGTAGCCGCCCTCGTCGTAGACAATGGCTCCGGCATGTGCAAAGCCGGTTTCGCCGGAGACGACGCTCCTCGCGCTGTCTTCCCTTCGATCGTCGGTCGACCTCGTCATCAGGGTGTGATGGTCGGTATGGGTCAAAAGGACAGCTACGTAGGTGACGAAGCCCAGAGCAAAAGAGGTATCCTGACTCTGAAATACCCGATCGAGCACGGTATCATCACCAACTGGGATGATATGGAGAAGATTTGGCACCACACCTTCTACAATGAATTGCGTGTGGCTCCCGAAGAACACCCGGTCCTTCTCACCGAGGCACCACTGAACCCCAAAGCTAACCGTGAAAAGATGACACAGATCATGTTCGAAACCTTCAACAGCCCGGCCATGTACGTCGCCATCCAGGCCGTACTCTCTCTGTACGCTTCCGGTCGTACCACCGGTATCGTCTTGGACTCCGGCGATGGTGTATCCCACACCGTACCCATCTATGAAGGTTACGCTCTTCCCCATGCTATCCTCCGTTTGGACTTGGCCGGTCGCGATCTTACCGACTACCTCATGAAGATCCTCACCGAGAGAGGCTACAGCTTCACCACCACGGCTGAGCGAGAAATCGTCCGCGATATCAAGGAGAAACTTTGCTATGTCGCCCTGGACTTCGAACAGGAAATGGCTACCGCCGCTGCCAGCACCTCTCTCGAGAAGAGCTACGAGTTGCCTGATGGTCAGGTCATCACCATCGGTAACGAGAGGTTCCGCACACCTGAGGCTCTCTTCCAGCCTTCCTTCTTGGGTATGGAATCTTGCGGTATCCACGAGACCGTCTACAACTCGATCATGAAGTGCGACGTCGACATCCGTAAGGATCTCTACGCCAACAACGTCCTCTCTGGTGGCACCACCATGTACCCTGGTATCGCCGATCGTATGCAGAAGGAAATCACCGCCCTCGCACCCTCGACTATCAAGATTAAGATCATCGCTCCTCCCGAGAGGAAGTACTCCGTATGGATCGGTGGTTCCATCTTGGCTTCTCTGTCTACCTTCCAACAGATGTGGATCTCCAAGCAAGAGTACGACGAGTCCGGCCCCGGCATCGTCCACCGCAAATGCTTCTAAGCGCGTCGTTATACGATCACCATCGACGTGGCGCAATCTTCGAAAGAACATCGTCCCTCGAGGAGAACGTGTGAATAACACCGCGCCGTTCGTCCTCGTGCAATCAAGCTGCTACAAGAAAACATCATCAGAACAACATCATCATGACTCTCAGTCATCATTGGATCTCACCGAAATGTCATCGTCGCAGCCTTGCTCGTCGTTGCGTAAACAACGACAGCCTGGTTGATCATTTTCTGTCGCCGCAACATTCCGTAAAGTTGCGCGCGACATCATTGCTCACTTGGCGTCATCATCATGGCCGAGGTAGCGGTCGGCGGTTTGGCTCTCGTCACAGGATCTCATCCGTGGTAGCCTGGACATTGTTGAGCATCGAAAAGAATCCCCGTACATGCGGAGAGACGATACAAATGTATCTTTCGACTTGCGAAAGAAACATTATGAACAGATGTAAGGATACGCGAGGACCTTCGAGGCTGTGCTTGGCAACGGCATCGAGACTACTTCGGGAAGATCGAGCTCTATTTACTGTCGCGCGAGCGTCCTTTACCACCGTCCGAGAGATATCGTCTCGCAATACGTACATAATTATTTCTAGTCTGCTAACCAAAGCAAACGTTACCGATGTACTTCTATACTCTCTCTCTCTTTAATTTATTTTGTAAATATTATATACACTACGTTATACTCTATATTGTTATACGATGTCAAAGTCAAGTCAAATACACATTATCTCACACCACTACTGTATGATTATGCATTCTTTACATTACCTCACGTGAACTCTGTGTCGTATACATAAAGAAGTATCTGGTTTATTTTCGCTTGACATCCTTCCGTAGCGTAGCGCTGTTAAGATTCTCGTTCAACAGCTCTTGGGATCTTCGTTTTCCAGCAACTTTTCTTTATCTGGGAAATACACCACTATATGTAACAATTTTTCAACAAGGTCAAATTAGAAGTGCCAGTTTTACATGAACATTCATGAATATTTATGTGTTAGAAATAAAAGAAAAATTAATTCCTCTAGATTTACTGGAGGTGCTGAAGATGTAGATAACCCTTTTCTCATTTCTCAATCTTTGACACTTTCATCAAAATAGATACGGAGAGAGAAGAAACTAGCTTATACATTTCATAAGCTGCTTCATATGTTATTTGACTGTAATAAATGAACTTGTAGCTGGGAATTCTGGCGTTTCGCGATTATGTTAATCTCCTAGCGTCGCTCTCCAGCGTTCACACATCCAAATTTGTCTTCGATCGCGGCAAAATAGCAGCCGATATAATTTCAAAATAGTCCTTATCGTTACGTGCTTGCGATTATATAGCGACCTTGGCCTAATATTACCCGCCCTCTCTCTATATTCTAATCTAATTTTCTACTAATTCTCTACTATCTAATTTATATTATGATTTTTCGTTGTGTCCCGCCAAAAATCTGTCGACGGGAATTACTTATTTATTGTTTCTATGCCGTTTCGTTCACTTGTATCTTCATCCTTTATTACTTTGTTGAAGTTAAAAGAATGTGCAAACTTCGCTTCCGACTATCGCGAATTATTATCTCTTAAAACTTTTCCCAGCTGAATTTGCATGCTCCATTGATATTCAGGGACGAGAATCCCCGCGATAAAAGCTCTCGCGAAGAAGCTACAGTTTATTTCGGTCACATCGCGTAATCTCAAAATACTTTTGACGCCTTGATATCCGTCAGAGTATGATTCTTGCAGGCGTTAGAAAGTTAAATTCGACAATCTCCCTGAGTATTCCGCTGTCGAAATTTTCTCGATATCTTCCATCTTGTGCTAATTGATGCATAATCGACATGTCGGTTCCTAGAGATCTATGCTTCACGTAGAATCTACGAATGCAATTTCACGGTGAATTTATGAGAAGCATGTATAATTGTAACCGAGAAAAGTCTGGGTAAAATTCGTCAAGAAGATTACGCAGTGATCTATATCAAAATCATATTTTAGGAAAGGGAAACAAGTAAAAAGAAAACTACGTACATATATCATACTTTGGACAACGTTCCGTACTTCTCGTGGCAAAAGAAAATATTCCCGATCAAATTAGGCACACGAACATTACTTAAAAAATGCGCCTTATTTTCGTTGCAAAATTATAAAAATGTCAAAGAAGCAGAATATATTTAGCGCATAAAGATTTAATGAGATCGTGTTATCGACGTTAACTGATCTGCTTTCTCTCTACAAGTGTTATTCCCATCAATATAAATCAAACTTAGCTACACTTTGACCGATTCCTCTTTATCTGCTTTTAGACACGGGCCAGAGACAGAGGGGATCGCTCGAACCTCGGTCAATTTTAACCGCTATCCACTGCAATGGCTCGCTTATGAAGATGGAGAAAATTCGTTGACTCCGGTTAACGCTAATGCGCGCCGATGCGACCCCGGCTCCAAGCAGGAATGCCTGCCGGAGTATTTCCAAAGCGGTAAGCATGTTCGTCTCCGCTTAGGGGCTGCGGCCGCCTAGTTCGGCGAGCGTCGCGACGCCCCGCGAGGCGAGCCTTTTTCGTGCCTGTCGGCCAGGCACCATCCCACGAAAATGCGGGGGCGTCCAGACGAGAGCATATAATCGACGTCGCGACGCCGCCGAGGCACAGACGCCGCTCCACCTCTGTCCCGTGCACGGTACGTAGACGCAGTTATATCCGCACGAATTTCCGCTACCGCCGGGTTTGTATGTACGTACTCTGGCTCTTCCATTACGGATGACTCGATTGCTTTCTTCCTGCTTCCGTGACGCCTGCTGTTCGCGGTTATCCGCGTGTTACAGTGTTCGACGAGAATGAGAGTGATTAACGCCGGTGAATCCTCTTGTTATATCCGGGGATACCATTAGGATCTTGCTCGAGATAGTCCACCTATTCGGAGTAACAGTCTCTTCACTCATACCTATTGTTTGATCTTTGATATTGAGTTCCAAAGATTCGACGAATTCAAACTATTAGAACTGTCTGAATTAATCAACACTCGAGATAGAAGAAGAGAGATTCTGCTTATTTTTGGTTATTCTTAATCGTCAAATTGGATTTGAATTTAATCCAAAGAAATCAAACGGAGATGTAGATTATCACTCAAATTATTCATTCGAATTGTTCTTTAATTTTAATAAATAGATCGAATCTAAATCTATGGAAATGTTTGAACTGAATAATCTCGTTCGTTACTGAATAATTTCAAGGCGCGCGCAATATTGTAGATTCTCTACCTTATCGTTTTTTATTTGGTATTACTACTTGCCTGTTATTTAATCCGTTGCTGAATCCTCAGAGAAAGTTCAAGTTCATAGTGTATCAATTACATTGTTCCATCCATTGAAGTCGAATCTTGGCGCATCGTCAAACTCGCATAATAC